>NW_024037646.1:0-5000 GCF_015832195.1 Motacilla alba alba
TCTGCAAACTGAGACCAGGAACGTAGGGTTGTGGGTTTTGTTTTCCCGGGCAGAAGCCTCTCTCAGTACCAGGTATGCCCTTGTTCCTTAGGTGCAGGCTGGCAGCAAGCTTTCCACGAATATCAAGATGCTGCCCAGGGATATTCTGCCACCTGTGCCAACTCGGGCTGCTTTGAGAGTGCCCACGGAGCTCTGCAAACTGTGACCAGGACCGTGGGGTGCTGAGTTTTGTTTTCCCGGGCAGAAGTATTTGTCAGTACTAGGTAGGCCCACGGTCTTTCAGGGCCGTCAGCCTGCTGAATTTCCACGAATATCAGGATGCTGCCCACGGAGGAGCTGCCACCTGTGCCAACTCGGGCTGCTTTGAGAGGGCCCATGGAGCTCTTCAAACTGAGATGTGGAACATGGGGTGGTGGGCTTTCTTTCCCCGGGCAGAAGCCTTTGTCAGTACCAGGAGAGTCCTTGTTCCTCAGGGGCAGGCTGCTGGCTGGATTTCCACGAATATCAAGATGCTGCCCAGGGACCAGCTGCCACTTGGGCCAACTCGCGCTGCTATGAGGGTGCCCACGGAGCTCTGCAAACTGAGACCAGGAACGTAGGGTTGTGGGTTTTGTTTTCCCGGGCAGAAGCCTCTCTCAGTACCAGGTATGCCCTTGTTCCTTAGATGCAGGCTGGCAGCAAGCTTTCCACGAATATCAAGATGCTGACCAGGGATATTCTGCCACCTGTGCCAACTCGGGCTGCTTTGAGAGTGCCCACAGAGCTCTGCAAACTGAGACCATGAACCTGGGGTGCTGAGTTTTGTTTCTCCGGGCAGAAGCATTTGCAGTGCCAGGTAGGCCCTCGGTCCTTAAGGGCAGGCAGCCTCCTGGATTTCCACGAATATCAAGATGCTGCCCAGGGACAAGCTGCCACCTGTGCCAACTCGGGCTGCTTTGAGAGTGCCCATGGTGCTCTGCAAACTGAGACCAGAAACGTGGTGTTCTGAGTTTTGTTTTCCCGGGCAGAAGCCTTTGTCAGTACCAGGTAGGCCGTTGGCCCTTTGGGGCCAGCTGCCTGCAGGATTTCCACGAATATCAAGATGCCGCCCAGGGACAAGCTGCCACCTGTGCCAACTCGGGCTGCTTTGAGAGTGCCCACAGAGCTCTTCAAACTGAGAGAAAGTATGTGGGGTTATGGGTTTTGTTTTCCAGGGCAGAAGCCTTTGTCAGTACCAAGTAGGCCCTCAGCCCTTAGAGGCAGTCTGCCTGCTGGATTTCCACGCATATCAAGATGCCACCCAGGGACAAGCTGCCACCTGTGCCAACTCGGGCTGCTTTGAGAGTGCCCATGGAGCTCTGCAAAGTGAGACCAGGAACTTGCCTTGGTGAGTTTTGTTTCCCCGGGCAGAAGCATTTGCAGTACCAGGTAGGCTCTCGTAATTCAGGGCCGGCTGCCTCCTGGATTTCCACGAATATCAAGATGCTGCCCAGGGACAAGCTTCCACTTGTGCTAACTCGCGCTGCTTTGAGGGTGCCCACGGAGCTCTGCAAAGTGAGACCAGGAACTTGCCTTGGTGAGTTTTGTTTCCCCGGGCAGAAGCATTTGCAGTACCAGGTAGGCTCTCGTAATTCAGGGCCGGCTGCCTTCTGGATTTCCACGAATATCAAGATGCTGCCCAGGGACAAGCTGCCACCTGTGCCAACTCGGGCTGCTTTGAGGGTGCCCATGGTGCTCTGCAAACTGAGACCAGAAACGTGGGGTGCTGGGTTTTGTTTCCCCTGGCAGAAGCCTTTGTCAGTACCAGGAGAGTCCTTGTTCCTCAGGGGCAGGCTGCTGGCTGGATTTCCACGAATATCAAGATGCTGCCCAAGGACCAGCTGCCACTTGGGCCAACTCGCGCTGCTATGAGGGTGCCCACGGAGCTCTGCAAACTGAGACCAGGAACGTAGGGTTGTGGGTTTTGTTTTCCCGGGCAGAAGCCTCTCTCAGTACCAGGTATGCCCTTGTTCCTTAGGTGCAGGCTGGCAGCAAGCTTTCCACGAATATCAAGATGCTGCCCAGGGATATTCTGCCACCTGTGCCAACTCGGGCTGCTTTGAGAGTGCCCACGGAGCTCTGCAAAGTGTGACCAGGACCGTGGGGTGCTGAGTTTTGTTTTCCCGGGCAGAAGTATTTGTCAGTACTAGGTAGGCCCACGGTCTTTCAGGGCCGTCAGCCTGCTGAATTTCCACGAATATCAAGGTGCTGCCCAGGGACAAGCTGCCATCTGTGCCAACTCGGGCTGCTTTGAGAGTGCCCATGGAGCTCTGCAAACTGGGACCAGGAAAGTGGTGTTCTGAGTATTGTTTTCCCGGGCAGAAGCCTTTGTCAGTACCAGGTAGGCCCTCGGCCCTTTGGGGCCGGCAGCCTGCTGGATTTCCATGAATCTGAACATGCCGCCCAGGGACAAGCTGCCACTTGTGCCAACTCGCGCTGCTTTGAGGGTGCCCACGGAGCTCTGCAAACTGAGACCAGGAAGGTAGGGTTGTGGGTTTTGTTATCCCGGGCAGAAGCCTTTGTCAGTACCAGGTAGGCCCTTGTTCCTTAGGGGCAGGCTGCCTGCTGGATTTCCACGAATATCAAGATGCTGCCCAGGGACAAGCTGCCACCTGTGCCAACTCGTGCTGCTTTGAGAGAGCCCATGGAGCTCTGCAAACTGAGACCTGGAACGTGGGGTGGTGGGTTTTGTTTCCCCGGGCAGAAGCCTTTGTCAGTACCAGGTCAGGCCTTGGCCCTTGGGGGCCGGCTGCCTGCAGGATTTCCACATATATCAAGATGCCGCCCAGGGACAAGCTGCCACCTGTTCCAACTCGGGCTGCTTTGAGAGTGCCCACGGTGCTCTGCAAACTGAGATGTGGAACGTGGGGTGGTGGATTTTGTTTCCCTGGGCAGAACCCTTTGTCAGTACCAGGAAGGCCCTTGTTCCTCAGGGGCAGGCTGCCGGCTGGATTTCCATGAATATCAAGATGCTGCCCAGGGACAAGCTGCCACTTGTGCCAACTCGCGCTGCTTTGAGGGTGCCCACAGAGCTCTGCAAACTGAGACCAGGAAGGTAGGGTTGTGGGTTTTGTTTTCCCGGGCAGAAGCCTTTGTCAGTACCAGGTAGGCCCTTGTTCCTTAGGGGCAGGCTGCCTGCAGGATTTCCACGAATATCAAGATGCTGCCCAGGGACAAGCTGCCACCTGTGCCAACTCACGCTGCTTTGAGAGTGCCCATGGTGCTCTGCAAACTGAGACCAGAAACGTGGTGTTCTGAGTTTTGTTTTCCCGGGCAGAAGCCTTTGTCAGTACCAGGTCGGCCCTTGGCCCTTGGGGGCCAGCTGCCTGCAGGATTTCCACGAATATCAATATGCTGCCCAGGGACAAGCTGCCACTTGTGCCAACTTGGGCTGCTTTGAGAGTGCCCACGGAGCTCTTCAAACTGAGAGAAAGTATGTGGGGTTATGGGTTTTGTTTTCCCGGGCAGAAGCCTTTGTCAGTACGAAGTAGGCCCTCAGCCCTTAGAGGCAGTCTGCCTGCTGGATTTCCACGAATATCAAGATGCCACCCAGGGACAAGCTGCCACCTGTGCCAACTCGGGCTGCTTTGAGAGTGCCCATGGAGCTCTGCAAAGTTAGACCAGGAACTTGCCTTGGTGAGTTTTGTTTCCCCGGGCAGAAGCATTTGCAGTACCAGGCAGGCTCTCGGAACTTCAGGGCCGTCTGCCTGCTGGATTTCCACGAATATCAAGATGCTGCCCAGGGACAAGCTGCCACTTGGGCCAACTCGCGCTGCTTTGGGGGTGCCCACGGAGCTCTGCAAACTGAGACCATAACCTAGGGTTGTGGGTTTTGTTTTCTCGGGCAGAAGCCTCTCTCAGTATCAGGTAGGCCCTTGTTCCTTAGGGGCAGGCTGCCTGCTGAATTTCCACGAATATCAAGATGCTGCCCAGGGACAAGCTGCCACCTGTGCCAGCTCGGGCTGCTTTGAGGGTGCCCACGGAGCTCTAAAAACTGAGACAGGGTACATGGGGTTATGGGTTATGTTTCCCCGGGCAGAAGCCATTGTAAGTACCAGGTAGGCCCTCGGCCCTTAGGGGCAGGCTGGCAGCAAGACTTCCACGAATATCAAGATGCCGCCCAGGGACAAGCTGCCACCAGTGCCAACTCACGCTGCTTTGAGAGTGCCCACGGATCTCTTCAAACTGAGCCAAAGTATGTGGGGTTTCGGGTTTTTTTTTCCCGGGCAGAACCCTTTGTCAGTACCAAGTAGGACCTCGGCCCTTAGAGGCAGTCTGCCTGCTGGATTTCCACGCATATCTAGATGCCGCCCAGGAACAAGCTGCCACCTGTGCCAACTTGGGCTGCTTTGAGAGTACCCATGGTGCTCTACAAACAGAAACCAGGAGCGTGGGACTGTGAGTTTTTTTTTTTCCTCGTCAGAAGCCTTTGTCAGTACCAGGTAGGCCCTCGGCCCTTCATGGCTGGCTGCCTGCTGGATTTCCCCGAATAACAAGATGCCGCCCAGGGACAAGCTGCCACCTGTGCCAACTCGGGCTGCTTTGAGAGTGCCCATGGAGCTCTGCAAACTGAGACCTGGAACGTGGGGTGGTGGGTTTTGTTTCCCCGGGCAGAAGCCTTTGTCAGTACCAGGTCAGGCCTTGGCCCTTGGGGGCCGGCTGCCTGCAGGATTTCCACATATATCAAGATGCCGCCCAGGGACAAGCTGCCACCTGTGCCAACTCGGGCTGCTTTGAGAGTGCCCACGGAGCTCTGCAAACTGAGACCAGAAACGTGGGGTGGTGGGTTTTGTTTTCCCGGGCAGAAGCCTTTGTCAGTACCATGTCGGCCCTTGGCCCTTGGGGGCCGGCTGCCTGCAGGATTTCCACAAATATCAAGATGCCGCCCAGGGACAAGCTGCCACCTGTGCCAACTCACGCTGCTTTGAGAGTGCCCACGGTGCTCTGCAAACTGAGATGTGGAACGTGGGGTGGTGGATTTT
>NW_024037647.1:0-5000 GCF_015832195.1 Motacilla alba alba
CTACCCCTAAGGAAGCAGGGCCTACCTGGTACTGATAATGGGCTCTGCCCGGGTAAACAAAACTCAGCACCCCACGTTCCTAGTTTCTGTTTGCAGAGCTCCGTGGGCACTCTCAAAGCAGCCCGAGTTGGCACAGGTGGCAGCTTGTCCCTGGGCGGCATCTTGATATTCGTGGAAATCTTTCTGCCAGACGGCCCCGAAGGGCCGAGGGCCTACCTGGTACTGCAAATGCTTCTGCCTGGGGAAACAAAACCCACAAACCCAAGTTCCTGGTCTCAGTTTGCAGAGCTCCATGGGCACTCTCAAAGCAGCCCGAGTTGGCAGAGGTGGCAGCTTGTCCCTGGGCGGCATCTTGATATTCGTGGAAATACAGAAAGCAGCCGGCCCAGGTAGGCCGAGGGCCTACCTGGTACAGACAAAGGCTTCTGCCCAGAGAAACAAAATTCACCAACCCACGTTCCTTGTCTCAGTTTGAAGAACTCCATGGGCACTCTCAAAGCAGCCCGAGTTGGCATAGGTGGCAGCTTGTCCCTGGGTGGCATCTTGATATTCGTGGAAATCCTGCTGCCAGCTGGCCCCGAAGGGCCAAGGGCCTACCTGGTACTGACAAAGGCTTCTGCCCGTGGAAACAAAACCCAACACCCCACGTTCCTGATCTCAGTTTGCAGAGCTTCATGGGCACTCTCCAAACATTGCGAGTTGGCACAGGTGGCAGCTCGTCCCTGGGCTGCATCTTGATATTCGTGGAAATCCTGTTGCCAGTCTGCCCCTAAGGTCCGAGGGCCTACCTAGCAGAGAGAAAGTCTTCTGCCCAGGAAAACAAAACCCACTACCGGACGTTCCTGGTCTCAGTTTGCAGAGCTCAATGGGCACTCTCAAAGCAGCCCGAGTTGGCACTGGTTGCAGTATGTCCCTGGGCGGCATCTTGATATTCGTGGAAATCCTTCTGCCAGACGAACCCGAAGGGCCGAGGGCCTATCTGGTACTGCAAATGCTTCTGCCTGGGGAAAAGAAAACCGACAAACCCAAGTTCCTGGTCTCAGTTTGCAGAGCTCCATGGGCACACTCAAAGCAACACGAGTTGGCACAGGTGGCAGCTTGTCCCTGGGTGGCGTCTTGATATTCGTGGAAATCCAGCAGGCTGCCTGCCGTTAAGGAACAAGGGCCTACGTGGTACTGACAAAGGCTTCTGCCCGTGGAAACAAAACCCAACACTCCACGTTCCTGGTCTCAGGTTGCAGAGCTCCATGGGCACTCTCAAAGCAGCCCGAGTTGGCACAGGTGGCAGCTTGTCTCTGGGCGGCATCTTGATATTCTTGGTAATCCAACCAGAAACCCGCCACAAAGGGCCGAGGGCCTACCTGGTACTGACAAAGGCTTCTGCCGGGGAAACAAAACTCAGCACCCCACGGTCCTGGTCTCAGTTTTCAGAGCTCTATGGGCACTCTCAAAGCAGCCCGAGTAGGCACAGGTGGCAGCTTGTCCGTTGGTGGCATCTTGATATTCGTGGAAGTCCTGCTGATAGCCTGCCCCTATGGGCCGAGGGCCGACCTAACACAATGAAAGTCTTCTGCCCAGCAAAACAAAACACACTACCCGATGTTCCTGGTCTCAGTTTTCAGAGCTCCATGGGCACTCTCAAAGCAGCCCGAGTTGGCATAGGTGGCAGCTTGTCCCTGGGCGGCATCTTGATATTCGTGGAAATCCTGCTGCCAGCCTGCCCCTTAGGGCCAAGGTCCCAACTGGCACAGTCAATGGCTTCTGCCTGGGGCAACAAAACCCATTACCCCACGTTCCTGGTCTCAGTTTGCAGAGCTCCATGGGCACTCTCAAAGCAGCACGAGTTGGCACAGATGGCAGCTTGTCCCTGGGCGGCATCCTGATATTCGTGGAAATCCAGCAAGCGGCCGGTCCCTAAGGGCCAAGGGCCTACCTGGGACTGACAAAGGCTTCTGCCCAGGGAAACAAAATTCGCCCGCCAACGTTCCTGGTCTCAGTTTGAAGAACTCCATGGGCACTCTCAAAACAACCCGAGTTGGCACAGGTGGCAACTTGTCCCTGGGCGGCATCTTGATATTCGTGGAAATACAGAAAGCAGCCGGCCCCAAAGGGTCAAGGGCCTACCTGGTAATGACAAATGCTTCTGCCCAGGGAAACAAAATTCACCAACCCACGTTCCTTGTCTCAGTTTTCAGAGCTCCATGGGCACTCTCCAAGCAGCCCGAGTTGGCACAGGTGGCAGCTTGTCTCTGGGCGGCATCTTGATATTCATGGAAATCCAGCAGTCTACCTTTCCTTAAGGACCAAGGGCCAAGCTGGTAATGCAAATGCTTCTGCCCGGGGAAACAAAACTCAGCACCCCACGGTTCTGGTATCAGTTTGCAGAGCTCCATGGGCACTCTCAATGCAGCCTGAGTTTGCACAGGTGGCAGCTTGTCCCGGGGCAGCATCTTGATATTCGTGGAAATCCAGCAGGCAGGTGGCCCCGGAGGGCCGAGGGCCTACCTGGTACTGACAAAGGCTTCTGCCTGGGGAAAGAAAAGCCTCCATCCCACGTTGCTGGTCACAGTTTGCAGAGCTCCATGGGCACTCTCAAAGCAGCCCGAGTTGGCACAGGTGGCAGCTTGTCCCTGGGCAGCATCTTGATATTCATGGAAATCCTGGTGCCAGCCTACCCCTAAGGAAGCATGGCCTAACTGGTACTGACAATGGGCTCTGCCCGGGAAAACAAAACTCAGCACCCCACGTTCCTAGTTTCTGTTTGCAGAGCTCCATGGGCACTCTCAAAGCAGCCCGAGTTGGCATAGGTGGCAGCTTGTCCCTGGGTGGCATCTTGATATTCGTGGAAATCCTTCTGCCAGCTGGCCCCGAAGGGCCAAGGGCCTACCAGGTACTGACAAAGGCTTCTGCCCAGGGAAACAAAACCCAACACCCGACGTTCCTGGTCTCAGTTTGCAGAGCTCCATGGGCACTCTCCAAACAGCGCGAGTTGGCACAGGTGGCAGTTTGTCCCTGGGCAGCATCTTGCTATTCGTGGAAATCCTGCTGCCAGCCTGCCCCTATGGACCGATGGCCGACCTAGCACAGACAAAGTCTTCTGCCCACCAAAACAGAACCCACTACCCGATGTTCCTGGTCTCAGTTTGCAGAGCTCCATGGACACTCTCAAAGCAGCCCGAGTTGGCACAGGTGGCAACTTGTCCCTGGGCGGCACCTTCATATTCGTGGTAATCCAACCTGCAACCGGCCACAAAGGGCCGAGGGCCTACCTGGTACTGACAAAGGCTTCTGCCGGGGAAACAAAACTCAGCACCCCACGTTCCTGGTCTCAGTTTGCAGAGCTCCGTGGGCACGCTCAAAGCAGCCCGAGTAGGCACAGGTGGGAACGTGTCGCTGGGCAGCATCTTGTTATTCGGGGTAATCCAGCCTGCAACAGGCCCATAAGGGCCGAGGGCCTACCTGGTAGTGACAATGGCTTCTACCCGGGGAAACAAAACCCACCAGCCCACGTTCATGGTCTCAGTTTGCAGAGCTCCATGGGCACTCTCCAAACAGCGCGAGTTGGCACAGGTGGCAGCTTGTCCCTGGGCAGCATCTTGATATTCGTGGAAATCCTGCTGCCAGTCTGCCCTAAGGGGCCGAGGGCCAACCTAGCACAGAGAAAGTCTTCTGCCCAACAAAACAAAACCCACTACCCGATGTTCCTGGTCTCAGTTTGCAGAGCTCCATGGGCACTCTCAAAGGAGCCTGAGTTGGCAGAGGTGGACACTTGTCCCTGGGCAGCATCTTGTTATTCAGTGTAATCCAACCTGCAACAGGCCCCTACGGGCCGAGGGCCTACCTGGCACTGTCAAAGGCTTCTGCCTGGGGCAACAAAACCCATTACCCCACGTTCCTGGTCTCAGTTTGCAGAGCTCCGTGGGCACTCTCAAAGCAGCACGAGTTGGCACAGGTGGCAGCTTGTCCCTGGGCGGCATCTTGATATTCGTGGAAATCCAGGAAGCAGCCGGTCCGTAACGGCCAAGGGCCTACCTTGGACTGACAAAGGCTTCTGCCCGGGGAAACAACATTCGCCAACCCACGTTCCTGGTCTCAATTTGAAGAACTCCATGGGCACTCTCAAAGCAGCCCGAGTTGGCACAGGTGGCAGCTTGTCCCTGCGCGGCATCTTGATATTTGTGGAAATCCTTCTGCCAGCCTGCCCCTAAGGGCCGAGGGCCTTTCTGGTTCTGCAAATGCTTCTGCCTGGGGAAAAAAAAACCGACAAACCCATGTTCCTGGTCTCAGTTTGCAGAGCTCCATGGGCACTCTCAAAGCAGCACGAGTTGGCACAGGTGGCAGCTTGTCACAGGGCAGCATCTTGATATTCGTGGAAATCCTGCTGCCAGCCTGCCCCTTAGGGCCAAGGGCCCAACTGGCACTGTCAAAGGCTTCTGCCTGGGGCAACAAAACCTATAAACCCCCGTTCCTGGTCTCAGATTGCAGAGCTCCATGGGCACTCTAAAAGCAGCCCGAGTTGGCACGGGTGGCAGCTTGTCCCTGGGCGGCATCTTGATATTCGTGGAAATCCAGCGGGCAGCCGGCCCCGAAGGGCCGAGGGCCTACACGGGACAAACAAATGCTTCTGCCCGGGAAAATAAAACCCACGAGCCTACGTTCCTGGTCTCAGTTTGCAGAGCGCCATGGGCACTCTCAAAGCAGCCCGAGTTGGCACAGGTGGCAGCTTATCCCTGGGCGGCATCTTGATATTCGTGGAAATCCAGCAGGCAGCCGGCCCCAAAGGGCCGAGGGCCTACATGGGAGTAACAAAGTCTTCTGCCCGGGGAAACAAAAGCCACTACCCCAAGTTCCTGGTCTCAGATTGCAGAGCTCCATGGGCACTCTCAAAGCAGCCCGAGTTGGCACAGGTGGCAGCTTGTCCCTGGGCGGCATCTTGATATTTGTGGAAATCCAGCGGGCAGCCGGCCCCGAAGGGCCGAGGGCCTACCTGGTACTGACAA
>NW_024037648.1:0-5000 GCF_015832195.1 Motacilla alba alba
CAAGAGCCTACCTAGTACTGACAAATGCTTCTGCCTGGGGAAACAGAACCCAACACCCCACGTTCCTGGTTTCTGTTTGCAGAGCTCCATGGGGACTCACAAAGCAGCCCGAATTGGCACAGGTGGCAGCTTGTCCCTGGGCGGCATCTTGATATTCGTGGAAATCGAGAGGGCAGCCTACCCCTAAGGAACAAGGGCCTTCCTGGTAATGACAAAGGCTTCTGCCCGGGAAAACAAAACTCAGTAGCCCACGTTCCTGGTCTCAGTATGCAGAGCTCCGTGGGCACTCTCAAAGCAGCCCGAGTTGGCACAGGTGGCAGCTTGTCCCTGGGCGGCATCTTGATATTCGTGCAAATCCAGCAGACAGCAGTCTCCTTAGGGCCGAGGGCCTACCTGGTACTGACAAAGGCTTCTGCCCGGGGAAACAAAACCCACCACCCCACGTTCCTGGTCTCAGTTTGCAGAGCTCCATGGGCACTCTCAAAGCAGCACGAGTTGGCACAGGTGGCAGCTTGTCCCTGGGCGGCATCTTGATATTCGTGGAAATCCAGCAAGCAGCTTACCCCTAGGGAAAGAGGGCCTACCTGGTACAGAAAAAGGCTTCTGCCCGGGAAAACAAAACTCATCACCCCACGTTCCTGGTCTCAGTTTTCAGAGCTCCTTGGGCACTCTCAAAGCAGCCCGAGTTGGCACAGGTGGCAGCTTGTCCCTGGGCGGCAACTTGATATTCGTGCAAATCCAGCAGACAGCAGGCTCCTTAGGGCCGAGGGCCTACCTGGTACTGACAAAGGCTTCTGCCCGGGGAATCAAAACCCGCAACCCCATGATCTAGGTCTCAGTTTGCAGAGATCCGTGGGTACTCTCCAAAGCAGCCCGAGTTGGCCCAGGTGGCAGCTTGTGCCTGGGCGGCATTTGATATTCGTGGAAATCCAGCAGGCAGCCGGCCCCGAAGGGCCATGGGCCTACCTGGTACTGACAAAGGCTTCTGCCGGGAAAAACAAAACCACCACCCCACGTGCCTGGTCTCAGTTTGGAGAGCTCCATGAGCACTCTCAAAGCAGCCCAAGTTGGCACAGGTGGCAGCTTGTCCCTGCGCGGCATCCTGATCTTCGTGGAAGGACTGCTGCCTGCCTGCCCCGAAGGGCCGAGCGCCTACCTGCTACTGACAAACGCTTCTGCCCGGGGAAACACAGCCCACCACTCCACGTTCCTGGTTTCAGTTTGCAGAGCTCCATGGGCACTCTCAAAGCAGCCCGAGTTTGCACAGCTGGCAGCTTGTCCCTGCGCAACATCTTCATATTCGTGGAAATCCAGCAGGCAGCCGGCCCCGAAGGGCCATGGGCCTACCTGATACCAAGAGTGGCTTCTGCCCGGGAAAACAAAACCTGCAACCCCACGTTCCTGGTCTCAGTTTGCCGAGCTCCATGGGCACTCTCAAAGCAGCCCGAGTTGCAACAGGTGGCAGCTGGTTCCTGGGCAGCATCATGTTATTTGTGGCAATCCAGCAAGCAGACTACCCCTAGGGAACAAGGGCCTACCTCTTACAGACAAAGGCTTCTGCCCGGGAAAACAAAACTCAGTAGCCCACGTTTTTGGTCGCAGTTAGCAGAGCTCCATGGGCACTCTCAAAGCAGCCCGAGTTTGCACAGGTGGCAGCGTGTCCCTGGGCGGCATCTTGATATTCGTGGAAATCCAGCAGGCTGCCTGCCCCTAAGTGATGAGGGCCTACCTGGTTCTGCAAATGCTTATGCCCGGGGAAACAAAACCCACCAACCCACGTTAATGGTCTCAGTTTGCAGAGCTCCATGGGCACTATCAAAGCAGCCCGAGTTGGGACAGGTGGCAGCTTGTCCCTGGGCGGCATCTGGATATTGGCGGAAATCCAGGAGGAAGCTGGCCCCAAACGGCCGTGGGCGCTCCCTGTACTGATGAAGGCTTGTGCCCAGGGAAACAAAACTCACCACCCCACGTTCCTGGTTGCAGTTTTCAGAGCTCCATGGGCAATCTCAAAGCAGCCCGAGTTGGCACAGGTGGCAGCTTGTCCCTGGACGGCATCTTGATATTCGTGGAAATCCGTCTGCCAGCAGGCCCTAAAGGTCTGAGGGCCTACCTGGTAGTGACAAATACTTCTGCCCCGGATGACAAACCTCACCATCCCACGTGCCTGGTCTCAGTTTGCAGAGCTCCATGGGCACTCTCAAAGCAGCACGAGTTGGCACAGGTGGCAGCTTGTCCCTGGGCGGCATCTTGATATTCGTGGAAATCCAGCAAGCAGCTTACCCCTAGGGAAAGAGGGCCTACCTGGTACAGAAAAAGGCTTCTGCCCGGGAAAACAAAACTCATCACCCCACGTTCCTGGTCTCAGTTTTCAGAGCTCCTTGGGCACTCTCAAAGCAGCCCGAGTTGGCACAGGTGGCAGCTTGTCCCTGGGCGGCAACTTGATATTCGTGCAAATCCAGCAGACAGCAGGCTCCTTAGGGCCGAGGGCCTACCTGGTACTGACAAAGGCTTCTGCCCGGGGAATCAAAACCCGCAACCCCATGATCTAGGTCTCAGTTTGCAGAGATCCGTGGGTACTCTCCAAAGCAGCCCGAGTTGGCCCAGGTGGCAGCTTGTGCCTGGGCGGCATTTGATATTCGTGGAAATCCAGCAGGCAGCCGGCCCCGAAGGGCCATGGGCCTACCTGGTACTGACAAAGGCTTCTGCCGGGAAAAACAAAACCACCACCCCACGTGCCTGGTCTCAGTTTGGAGAGCTCCATGAGCACTCTCAAAGCAGCCCAAGTTGGCACAGGTGGCAGCTTGTCCCTGCGCGGCATCCTGATCTTCGTGGAAGGACTGCTGCCAGCCTGCCCCGAAGGGCCGAGGGCCTACCTGCTACTGACAAACGCTTCTGCCCGGGGAAAAACAGCCCACCACTCCACGTTCCTGGTTTCAGTTTGCAGAGCTCCATGGGCACTCTCAAAGCAGCCCGAGTTTGCACAGCTGGCAGCTTGTCCCTGCGCAACATCTTCATATTCGTGGAAATCCAGCAGGCAGCCGGCCCCGAAGGGCCATGGGCCTACCTGATACCAAGAGAGGCTTCTGCCCGGGAAAACAAAACCTGCAACCCCACGTTCCTGGTCTCAGTTTGCCGAGCTCCATGGGCACTCTCAAAGCAGCCCGAGTTGCAACAGGTGGCAGCTGGTTCCTGGGCAGCATCATGTTATTTGTGGCAATCCAGCAAGCAGACTACCCCTAGGGAACAAGGGCCTACCTCTTACAGACAAAGGCTTCTGCCCGGGAAAACAAAACTCAGTAGCCCACGTTTTTGGTCGCAGTTAGCAGAGCTCCATGGGCACTCTCAAAGCAGCCCGAGTTTGCACAGGTGGCAGCGTGTCCCTGGGCGGCATCTTGATATTCGTGGAAATCCAGCAGGCTGCCTGCCCCTAAGTGACGAGGGCCTACCTGGTTCTGCAAATGCTTATGCCCGGGGAAACAAAACCCACCAACCCACGTTAATGGTCTCAGTTTGCAGAGCTCCATGGGCACTATCAAAGCAGCCCGAGTTGGGACAGGTGGCAGCTTGTCCCTGGGCGGCATCTTGATATTGGCGGAAATCCAGGAGGAAGCTGGCCCCAAACGGCCGTGGGCGCTCCCGGTACTGATGAAGGCTTGTGCCCAGGGAAACAAAACTCACCACCCCACGTTCCTGGTTGCAGTTTTCAGAGCTCCATGGGCAATCTCAAAGCAGCCCGAGTTGGCACAGGTGGCAGCTTGTCCCTGGACGGCATCTTGATATTCGTGGAAATCCGTCTGCCAGCAGGCCCTAAAGGTCTGAGGGCCTACCTGGTAGTGACAAATACTTCTGCCCCGGATGACAAACCTCACCATCCCACGTGCCTGGTCTCAGTTTGCAGAGCTCCATAGGCACTCTCTAAGCAGCCCGACTAGGCACAGGTGACACCTTGTCCATGGGCGGCATCTTCAGATTCGCGGAAATCCAGCAGGCAGCTGGTTTTGAAGGGCCGTGCGCCTACCTGGTACTGACAAAGGCTTCTGCCCAGGGAAACAAAATTCACAAACACATTTTCCTGGTCTCAGTTTACAGAGCTCCATGGGAACTCTCAAAGCAGCCCGAGTTGCCACAGGTGGCAGCTTGTCTCTGGGCGGCATCTTGATATTGGTGGAAAGCCAGAAGGCAACCGACCCATAAGTGCCAAGGGCCTACCTGGTACTGACAAATGCTGCTGCCCGGGGCAATAAAACCCACCAACCCACATTAATGGTCTCAGTTTTCAGAGCTCCATGGGCACTCTCAATGCAGCGCGAATTGACACGGGTAGCAGATTGTCCCTAGGCGGCATCTTCAGATACGCGGAAATCCCGCTGCCACCCGGCCCCGAAGGGCAGACGTCCTACCTGGTACTGACAAATGCTTCTGTCCCGGAAAAATAAAATTCGCCAACGCACGTTCCTGGTCTCAGTTTGCAGAGCTCCATTGGCACTCTCAAAGCAGCCCGAGTTGGCACATGTGGCAGCTTGTCCCTGGGCAGCATCTTCAGATTCGCGAAAATCCAGCAGGCAGCCGGCCCCGAAGGGCGAGGGCCTACCTGGTACTGACAAAGGCTTCTGCCTCGGAAAAAAAACCTCACATCCCACGTTCCTGGTCCCAGTTTGCAGAGCTCCATGGGCACACTCAAAGCAGCCTGAGTTGGCACAGGTGGCAGCCTGTCCCTGGGCTGCATCTTGATATTCGTGGAAATCCAAAAGGCTGCCTGCCCCTGAAGAACAAGGGCCTACCTGGTACTGACAAATGCTTCTGCCCGGGGAAAGAAAACTCAGCACCCCACGGTCCTGGTCTCAGTTTGCAGAGCTCCATGGGCACTCACAATGCAGCCCGAGTTGGCACAGGTGGCAGCTTGTCCCTGGGCGGCATCTTCAGATTTGCGGAAATCCAGCAGGCAGCCGGCCCAATAGGGCGAGAGCCTACCTGGTACTGACAAATGCTTCTGCCTCGGA
>NW_024037649.1:0-5000 GCF_015832195.1 Motacilla alba alba
ATCTTGATATTCGTGGAAATCCAGCAGGCAGCCGGCCCCCAAGGGCCAAGGGACGACCTGGTAATGACAAAGGCTTCTGCCCTGGAAAACAAAACTCAGCACCCCACGGTCCTGATCACAGTTTGCAGAGCTCCGTGGGCACTCTCAAAGCAGCCCGAGTTGGCGCAGGTGGCAGAATATCCCTGGGCAGCATCTTGATATTCGTGGAAATCTTGCTGCCAGGCTGTCCCTAAGGAACAAGGGCCTACTTGGTACTGACAAAGGCTTCTGCCCGGGAAAACAAAAACCACAACCCTACGTTCCTGGTCTCAGTTTGCAGAGCTCCGTGGGCACCGTCAAAGCAGCGCGAGTTGGCACAAGTGGAAGCTTGTCCCTGGGCAGCATCTTGATATTCGTGGAAATTCAGCCGGCAGCCTGCCCCTGAGGAACAAGGGCCCTCCTGGTACTGACAAAGGCTTCTGCCCGGGGAAACAAAACTCACCAAGGCAAGTTCCTCGTCTCAGTTTGCAGAGCTCCATGGGCACTCTCAAAGCAGCCCGAGTTGTCACATGTGGCAGCTTGTCCCTGGGCAGCATCTTGATATGCGTGTAAATCCTGCAGGCAGCTGGCCCCCAAGGGCCAAGGGCCTACGTGGTACTGACAAAGGCTTCTGCCCGGGAAAATAAAACCCATAACCCCAGATATTTTCTCCCAGTTTGAAGAGCTCCGTGGGCACTCTCAAAGCAGCCCGAGTTGGCACAGGTGGCAGCTTGTCCCTGGGCGGCGTCTTGATATTCATGGAAATCCACCAGGCTGCCTGCCCTTAAGGACCAAGGGCCTACCTGGCACTGCAAATGCTTCTGCCCGGGGAAGTAGGTGTAGTCGATTGATAAGTAACTAACCAATAATGAGCTCGCCTTTTGCAATATGTATTAGCCTTATTAATACCAATATAAATATGCGTGTCTATCAATAAAGTTTGAGGCTTGTTGTTCATCATCGGATGTGCAAGTCTTCCTTTATCCGTCAAATGGTGAACTCCGACGTGATAGAAAACGCCCGCCACGGACGGATGAAGTAGGGTTGGGTTCCTATCGCAGGGGGAACGGTACAAACAGACCGGCCACTGGTTTGCGGTCTGCGGTCCCCAGGAGCTGTACAGACAGTCCTGGCCATACGTGCTGCCGGAGCCTGGGAAACCTGCAACAGCGCTGACGAAAAAAGGTATGGAGAGGCAAGCAGCATATGATTTATTCACTGCCTTTTTACAGAGAAGGCAAGTAAAAGAAATAGATTTGCATATGGAATTGCCAGGATTGTTAGCTTATGGATATGAAAAGGGGTTTTTTCAGAATCCACATACAGTGCATGAGCTATCAGAATGGCGTAAATTTGGGGATAAGTTGTGGGAGGCTACGTTGGAGGATGATAAAACAGCGAAAAAGTTTGGGAAGTTATGGAAGGTTGTGCATAATGAGCTTTTACAGTATCAGGCAGAAAAGAAGGCAGCGGAGCAAGCATCGGTCGCTCAAGATAGAAATAGAAACTATGATAAGGATTGGTTTCAGTCTGCTCCGTTACCTCCTGCGGTTAATAGTGTTGTCCTGCCTCCCCCACCTCCTGCTTCCAATGCCGGAGCCTCCGGTGAGCCATCAGCGCCCCCTCAATCACTAACACCCCCGAAGGGGTCACAGTCCTGCCCTAAGCCACCTATAAATTCACCCCCGTCAGGTAATGAGCCGATTCCTGGGGCGAAAAGCGACCTAGCGGAGGCCATTGCCAGGGAACGGAGGGAGGCGTGGGCGGCGCTGGCCAAGGACTGTTTGGATAAGGGGGACAGGGGGTTAATGGAAGCAGCCTCAGCGCTGGCATTCCCGGCAGTTTTTCAGCCGGTTGCGGGGGGAGGAATGCAAGTAACAATTACTGCTCTTGACTGGAAATTGCTATCACAGCTTAGAGCGACTGTTAGCCAGTTTGGAGTGACGAGCGAGCCGGTGAAGCAAATGTTAGATTACATTTGGAGTACGCAGATACTTTTGCCTGCTGATTGTAGAGGGATAGCGAGATTGATTTTTACACAACATCAGCAACTGCTGTTCAATGCGCACTGGCAAGCGCTGGTTAATGA
This sequence comes from Motacilla alba alba, assembly GCF_015832195.1. Lineage (NCBI taxonomy): Eukaryota > Metazoa > Chordata > Aves > Passeriformes > Motacillidae > Motacilla > Motacilla alba. Next base: position 2,108 of record NW_024037649.1, read on the forward strand.
GTGCGTAGCCACACCAAGACAGCAGGGAGATCCTTTGCATGGTGTGACAGCAGATGAATTGATGGGATTGGGTGCATTTATTCGCACAGAGGCACAGGCATTGATAGGACCGGATAAGTGTAGAGAGGCTATGAGGTTAGTGAGGCAGGCTATAGAACAGGTGAAGGAGCCGGGTGGTGTACCAATGTATATGGGGATTAAGCAAGGACGAGATGAAGCATTTGGCACGTTTATAGATAGAGCTGCAACTGCTATAGAAAAAGCAGGGGTGCCGGAGTATATGCGAGGTGCACTATTAAAACAATGTGCCCTTCAGAATTGTAATCAATCCACAAGAAACGTATTAAGCACCCTAGGGGCGAACTGGTCTATAGAGGAAGCATTAGAGAGGATGGCCCAAATCCCTACTGGGACTCAGGCATTTTTAGTGGATGCTATTAAACAATTAGGGGAGGGTCTTCAGGAGCAAGCAAAAGCCTCTCAAAGCCAGGTGTTAGCTGCTCTTGCACCTCTCCGAGTCTCCGCAGCCGTAACCCCAGCACCGAAAAGATTCCCAACAAAATGCTATCGGTGTGGGGGGAGTGGTCATTTTCGCCGAGAATGCCAAGCCGGAGGAGTGTGGTGCCAGTACTGTCACTCGGATACCCACAACACATCTGCCTGTCGTCGGCGATCGGGAAACGGACGGAGGAGCGCGCAGGACGGCCGCACCCGGACACAAATCGCCGCCGTGACATCAGCTCCACCTGCAGTCTACAGCCAGCCACCACCGGCAGCCTCGGACCTGACCTGGCAGCAGCAGTAAATGTTTCCATCGTAACCACTCAGCTACACAGGATACCTACAGGAGCCTATGGACCATTACAAATTCAAGGCAAAACAATCGGTGCTTTGCTGCTTGGCTGTTCCTCAGCATCCATGATGGGATTATTTGTGTTACCAGGGGTGATCGACGCAGACTATACGGGAGAAATACAAATAATGGCATATACTCTTTTTCCTCCGGTTACCATTGCAAAGGGTCAGCGTATTGCTCAATTGGTGCCTCTGCCACAGCTTACTGCTAGCATTTCCCCACGTGATCAGAAGGAGCCAACAAATCCGGGATTTGGATCCACAGGAATTACTTTGCTGACTATGAACTTGGGGGAGCGACCCCGCAAAAGGGTGGAATTAAAATTTCGGGGACAATTGATTGTCCTTATGGGACTGTTGGACACAGGAGCTGATACTAGTATAATCAGCCCGGAGCATTGGCCCCGTCAATGGCCACTTTACCCTTCAGCGGATACCCTAACAGGAGTGGGAGGACTTACCCTTGCCAGTAAGACGCCGTCTTTGCAAGTAAAGGTGGATGGACAATGGTTAACTACAGTTTTCTCGGTAGTCACACTACCACCTACAGTGCAGTGCCTTATTGGTCGGGACATTTTGGCTCAATTGGGAGTGGTACTGACCAACGAGCACCCTTTGGGGTAATTGCCATTGCTTGGACTTTCCCCATTCCACTCACATGGAAAACTAATACGCCTGTGATGGTTAAGCAGTGGCCTTTAAAAGGGGAGAGTCTCATGCATGCCCATCAGCTGGTGGAAGAGCAATTTAAACAAGGACATCTTAAATTGTCTACCAGCCCATGGAATACTCCTATTTTTGTGATTAAAAAGAAGTCGGGGAATTTCCGTCTTTTGCATGACTTACGGGCAGTTAATGATCAAATGGAACCAATGGGGGCCTTGCAGCCTGGTTTGCCAAACCCTGCCATGATTCCACAGGGGTGGCCATTGCTAATTATAGACTTAAAGGACTGTTTCTTCACAATAGCCTTGCATCCACAGGACACCAAGAGATTTGCATTTACCCTGCCAGCAGTTAATAAAAATGGACCAGATCAGCGTTTTGAATGGACTGTCCTTCCACAGGGCATGCGCAACTCCCCCACTTTATGTCAGCTGTATGTCGATGCTGCGCTACAACCCCTGCGCCAAAAATGGCCTCATTGTATCATCTATCATTATATGGATGATATATTGTTCAGCCAACCTGAACCATTTACGGATCTACAGGTGGAAATAATTCAGAAGGCGTTATTACAGCGCAACCTGGTAGTTGCCCCTGAAAAGATTCAACGCTCAGCACCATGGAAATATTTAGGGTGGATCCTAACTGAACAAACTATTGCTCCCCAAAAATTGGAACTTACAACTCACATAAAGACATTGAATGATGCACAGAAATTACTTGGGGAATTACAGTGGTTGAAGCCGATAGTTGGGATCCCTAACCACTTATTGGAGCACTTACGACCCTTGCTTAAGGGTACGGATCCTACTACACCGGTCACCTTGACAACGACACAAAAGGATGCGTTGCAGGGTATTATTGACTGTATTAGTTCTGGGCAGGTTGTGCGCCGGAACCCTGATTTACCTGTTGATATTATCTTGTGGAATAGTCCTGTGCATATTTTGGGTGCTTTATCTCAGCTTGAAAAGAAAACGGGGGAGCAGAGGGTATTAGAGTGGCTCTCCCCACCATTACAGCAGCAAAGAACTTTAAGAACAAAAATTGAAATGGTTGCGTCTCTTATTAAGAAAGGACGCCTCAGAACAATTCAGGTTACAGGAGCGGAGCCAGCTGTAATACGGTTACCAATAAAAAAGGAGACACTTGACTGGTATTTACTGAACTCTGAGGAGCTGCAGGATGCTCTCCTAGCAGCTGGAGCTGTTATAGAGACGGGCAAACTACACCCTAGCCCTCTCCAATGGATGATAGAATGGGACTGGATAACAAAGCCCATTCGAAGTCCGTCACCAATAGCAGGAGCTATCACAGCTTTCACGGATGCTGGCAAGAAGTCCAGAAGAGCAGCTGTGACATGGAAACAGCA
>NW_024037650.1:0-5001 GCF_015832195.1 Motacilla alba alba
TTTCCACGAATATCCAGATGCTGCTTAGGGACAAGCTGCCACCTGTTCCAACTCGCGCTGCTTTGAGAGTGCCCATGGTGCTCTGCAAACTGAGACCAGAAACGTGGGGTGCTGGGTTTTGTTTGCCAGGGCAGAAGCCTTTGTCAGTACCAGGTAGGCCCTTGGCCCTTGGGGGCCAGCTGCCTGCAGGATTTCCACGAATATCAAGATGCCGCCCAGGGACTAGCTGCCACCTGTGCCAACTCGGGCTGCTTTGAGAGTGCCCACAGAGCTCTTCAAACTGACAGAAAGTATGTGGGGTTATGGGTTTTGTTTTCCAGGGCAGAAGCCTTTGTCAGTACCAAGTCGGCCCGCAGCCCTTAGAGGCAGTCTCCCTCCTGGATTTCCACGCATATCAAGATGCCACCCAGGGACAAGCTGCCACCTGTGCCAACTCGGGCTGCTTTGAGAGTGCCCATGGAGCTCTGCAAAGTGAGACCAGGAACTTGCCTTGGTGAGTTTTGTTTCCCCGGGCAGAAGACTTTGTCAGTACCAAGTAGGCCCTTGTTCCTCAGGGGCAGGATGCCGGGTGAATTTCCACGAATATCAAGATGCTGCCCAGGGACAAGCTGCCACTTGTGCCAACTTGCGCTGCTTTGAGGGTGCCCACGGAGCTCTGCAAACTGAGACCAGGAAGGTAGGGTTGTGGGTTTTGTTTCCCCAGGCAGAAGCCTTTGTCAGTACCAGGTAGGCCCTTGTTCCCTAGGGGCAGGCTGGCAGCAAGATTTCCACAAATATCAAGATGCTGCCCAGGGACAAGCTGCCACCTGTGCAAACTCGGGCTGCTTTGAGATTGCCCATGGAGCTCTGCAAACTGAGACCATGAACCTGGGGTGCTTAGTTATGTATCTCCAGGGCAGAAGCATTTTCAGTGCCAGATATTCCCTCGGTCCTTAAGGGCAGGCAGCCTGCTGGATTTCCACGAATATCAAGACGCTGCCCAGGGACAAGCTGCCACCTGTGCCAACTCGCGCTGCTTTGAGAGTGCCCATGGTGCTCTGCAAACTGAGACCAGAAACGTGGGGTGCTGGGTTTTGTTTTCCCGGGCAGAAGCCTTTGTCAGTACCAGGTAGGCCGTTGGCCCTTTGGGGCCAGCTGCCTGCTGGATTTCCACGAATATCAAGATGCCGCCCAGGGACAAGCTGCCACCTGTGCCAACTTGGGCTGCTTTGAGAGTGCCCACAGAGCTCTTCAAACTGAGAGAAAGTATGTGGGGTTATGGGTTTTGTTTTCAAGGGCAGAAGCCTTTGTCAGTACCAAGTAGGCCCTCAGCCCTTAGAAGCAGTCTGCCTGCTGGATTTCCACGCATATCAAGATGCCACCCAGGGACAAGCTGCCACCTGTGCCAACTCGGGCTGCTTTGAGAGTGCCCATGGAGCTCTGCAAAGTGAGACCAGGAACTTGCCTTGGTGAGTTTTGTTTCCCCGGGCAGAAGCATTTGCAGTACCAGGTAGGCTCTCGTAATACAGGGCCGGCTGCCTCCTGGATTTCCACGAATATCAAGATGCCTCCCAGGGACAAGCTTCCAGTTGTGCTAACTCGCGCTGCTTTGAGGGTGCCCACGGAGCTCTGCAAACTGAGACCAGGAACGTGCTTTAGTGAGTTTTGTTTCCCCGGGCAGAAGCCTTTGTCAGTACCAGGTAGGCCCTTCGTAATTGGGGGCCGGCTGCCTTCTGGATTTCCACGAATATCAAGATGCCGCCCAGGGACAAGCTGCCACCTGTGCCAACTCGGGCTGCTTTGAGAGTGCCCATGGAGCTCTGCAAACTGAGATGTGGAACGTGGGGTGGTGGGTTTTGTTTCCCAGGGCAGAAGCCTTTGTCATTACCAGGAGGGCCCTTGTTCCTCAGGGGCAGGCTGGCGGCTCAATTTCCACGAATATCAAGATGCCGCCCAGGGACAAGCTGCCACCTGTGCCAACTCGCGCTGCTTTGAGGGTGCCCACGGAGCTCTGCAAACTGAGATGTGGAACGTGGGGTGGTGGGTTTTGTTTTCCCGGGCAGAAGCCTCTCTCAGTACCAGGTAGGCCCTTGTCCCTTAGGGGCAGGCTGGCAGCAAGATTTCCACGAATATCAAGATGCTGCCCAGGGACAAGCTGCCAGCAGTGCCAACTCGGGCTGCTTTGAGAGTGCCCATGGAGCTCTGCAAACTGAGACCATGAACCTGGGGTGCTGAGTTTTGTTTCTCCGGGCAGAAGCATTTGCAGTGCCAGGTAGGCCCTTGGTCTTTAAGGGCAGGCAGCCTGCTGGATTTCCATGAATATCAAGATGCTGCCCAGGGACAAGCTGCCACCTGTGGCAACTCGCGCTGCTTTGAGAGTGCCCTTGGAGCTCTGCAAACTGAGACCAGGAACGTGCGTTGGTGAGTTTTGTTTATCCGGGCAGAAGCATTTGTCCGTACCAGGTAGGCCCTCGGAATTTCAGGGCCGACTGCCTGCTGGATTTCCACGAATATCAAGATGCTGCCCAGGGACAAGCTGCCACCTGTGCCAACTCGGGCTGCTTTGAGGGTGCCCACGGAGCTCTGCAAACTGTGACCAGAAACGTGGGGTGCTGGGTTTTGTTTCCCCTGGCAGAAGCCTTTGTCAGTACCAGGTCGGCCCTTGGCCCTTGGGGGCCGGCTGCCTGCAGGATTTCCACGAATATCAAGATGCTGCCCAGGGACAAGCTGCCACCTGTGCCAACTTGGGCTGCTTTGAGAGTGCCCATGGAGCTCTGCAAACTGAGATGTGGAACGTGGGGTGGTGGGTTTTCTTTCCCCGGGCAGAAGCCTTTGTCAGTACCAGGAGGGTCCTTGTTCCTTAGGGGCAGGCTGGCAGCAAGATTTCCCCGAATATCAAGATGCTGCCATGGGACAAGCTGCCACCTGTGCCAACTCGCGCTGCTTTGAGGGTGCCCATGGAGCTCTGCAAACTGGGACCATTAACGTGAGGTGCTGAGTTTTGTTTCTCCGGGCAGAAGCATTTGCAGTGCCAGGTAGGCCCTTGGTCTTTAAGGGCAGGCAGCCTGCTGGATTTCCATGAATATCAAGATGCTGCCAAAGGACAAGCTGCCACCTGTGCCAACTCGGGCTGCTTTGAGAGTGCCCATGGTGCTCTGCAAACTGAGACCAGAAACGTGGGGTGCTGGGTTTTGTTTTCCAGAGCAGAAGCCTTTGTCAGTACCAGGTAGGCCCTTGGCCCTTGGTCCTTGGGGGCCGGCTGCCTGCAGGATTTCCACGAATATCAAGATGCTGCCCAGGGACAAGCTGCCACCTGTGCCAACTCGGGCTGCTTTGAGGGTGCCCACGGAGCTCTGCAAACTGAGATGTGGAACGTGGGGTTATGGGTTTTGTTTTCCCGGGCAGAAGCCTTTGTCAGTACCAGGAGGGCCCTTGTTCCTCAGGGGCAGGCTGCCGGCTGGATTTCCACGAATATCAAGATGCTGCCCAGGGACAAGCTGCCACTTGTGCCAACTCGCGCTGCTTTGAGGGTGCCCATGGAGCTCTGCAAACTGAGACCAGGAACGTAGGGTTGTGGGTTTTGTTTTCCCGGGCAGAAGCCTTTGTCAGTACCAGGTAGGCCCTTGTTCCTTAGGGGCAGGCTGGCAGCAAGATTTCCACGAATATCAAGATGCTGCCCAGGGACAAGCTGCCACCTGTGCCAACTCGGGCTGCTTTGAGAGTGCCCATGGAGCTCTGCAAACTGAGACCATGAACCTGGGGTGCTGAGTTTTGTTTCTCCGGGCAGAAGCATTTGTCAGTACCAGGTAGGCCTTGGTCCTTCAGGGCCGGCTGCCGGCTGGATTTCCACGAATATCAAGATGCTGCCCAGGGACAAGCTGCCACTTGTGCCAACTCGGCGCTGCTTTGAGGGTGCCCACGGAGCTCTGCAAACTGAGACCAGGAACGTAGGGTTGTGGGTTTTGTTTTCCCGGGCAGAAGCCTCTCTCAGTACCAGGTAGGCCCTTGTTCCTTAGGGGCAGGCTGGCAGCAAGATTTCCACGAATATCAAGATGCTGCCCAGGGACAAGCTGCCACCTGTGCCAACTCGGGCTGCTTTGAGAGTTCCCATGGAGCTCTGCAAACTGAGACCATTAACGTGAGGTGCTGAGTTTTGTTTCTCTGGGCAGAAACATTTGCAGTGCCAGGTAGGCCCTTGGTCCTTAAGGGCAGGCAGCCTGCTGGATTTCCATGAATATCAAGATGCTGCCCAAGGACAAGCTGCCACCTGTGCCAACTCGCGCTGCTTTGAGAGTGCCCATGGTGCTCTGCAAACTGAGACCAGAAACGTGGGGTGCTGGGTTTTGTTTTCCCGGGCAGAAGCCTTTGTCAGTACCAGGTAGGCGCTTGGCCCTTGGGGGCCGGCTGCCTGCTGGATTTCCACGAATATCAAGATGCCGCCCAGGGACAAGCTGCCACCTGTGCCAACTCGGGCTGCTTTGAGAGTGCCCATGGAGCTCTGCAAACTGAGATGTGGAACGTGGGTTTGTGCGTTTTGTTTTCCAGGGCAGAAGCCTTTGTCAGTACCAGATAGGCCCTTGTTCCTCAGGGGCAGGCTGGCGGCTCAATTTCCACGAATATCAAGATGCTGCCCAGGGACAAGCTGCCACTTGTGCCAACTCGCGCTGCTTTGAGGGTGCCCACGGAGCTCTGCAAACTGAGACCAGGAACGTAGGACTGTGGGTTTTGTTTTCCCGGGCAGAAGCCTCTCTCAGTACCAGGTAGGCCCTTGTTCCTTAGGGGCAGGCTAGCAGGAAGATTTCCACGAATATCAAGATGCTGCCCAGGGACAAGCTGCCACCTGTGCCAACTCGCGCTGCTTTGAGAGTGCCCATGGAGCTCTGCAAACTGAGACCATGAACCTGGGGTGCTGAGTTTTGTTTCTCCGGGCAGAAGCCTTTGCAGTGCCAGGTAGGCCCTCGGTCCTTAAGGGCAGGCAGCCTGCTGGATTTCCACGAATATCAAGATGCTGCCCAGGGACAA
>NW_024037651.1:0-4998 GCF_015832195.1 Motacilla alba alba
TGCCCATGGAGCTCTGCAAACTTAGACCATGAACCTGGGGTGCTGAGTTTTGTTTCTCCGGGCAGAAGCATTTGAAGTGCCAGGTAGGCCCTCGGTCCTTCAGGGCAGGCAGCCTGCTGGATTTCCACTAATATCAAGATGCTGCCCTGGGACAAGCTGCCACCTGTTCCAACTCGGGCTGCTTTGAGGGTGCCCATGGTGCTCTGCAAACTGAGACCAGAAACGTCGGGTGCTGTGTTTTGTTTTCTCGGGCAGAAGCCTTTGTCAGTACCAGGTCGGCCCTTGGGCCTCGGGGGCCAGCTGCCTGCAGGATTTCCACGAATATCAAGATGCTGCCCAGGGACAAGCTGCCACTTGTGCCAACTCGGGCTGCTTTGAGAGTGCCCACGGAGCTCTTCAAACTGAGAGAAAGTATGTGGGGTTATGGGTTTTGTTTTCCCGGGCAGAAGCCTTTGTCAGTACCAAGAAGGCCCTCAGCCCTTAGGGGCAGGCTGCCTGCTGGATTTCCACAAATATCAAGATGCTGCCCAGGAACAAGCTGCCACCTGTGCCAACTCGGGCTGCTTTGAGAGTGCCCACGGAGGTCTGCAAACTGTGACCAGGACTGTGGGGTGCTGAGTTATGTTTTCCCGGGCAGAAGTATTTGTCAGTACTAGGTAGGCCCTCGGTCTTTCGGGGCCCTCTGCCTGCTGAATTTCCACGAATATCAAGATGCTGCCCAGGGACAAGCTGCCACCTGGGCCAACTCGGGCTGCTTTGAGAGTGCCCACGGAGCTCTGCAAACTGAGACCAGGAACGTGGGGTGCTGGGTTTTGTTTTCCCGGGCAGAAGCCTTTGTCAGTACAAGATAGGCCCTTAGCCCTTAGGGGCCGGCTGCCTGCAGTATTTCCACAAATATCAAGATGCCGCCCAGGGACAAGCTGCCACCTGTGCCAACTCGCGCTGCTTTGAGAGTGCCCACGGAGCTCTGCAAACTGAGACCAGGAACGTAGGGTTGTGGGTTTTGTTTTCCCGGGCAGAAGCCTTTGTCAGTACCAGGTAGGCCCTTGTTCCTTAGGGGCAGGCTGGCCGCAAGATTTCCACGAATATCAAGATGCTGCCCAGGGACAAGCTGCCACCTGTGCCAACTCGGGCTGCTTTGATGGAGTGACCCAGGGTGCTGGGTTTTGTTTTCCCGGGCAGAAGGAGCTCTGCAAACAGGATTTCCACGAGACCAGCCACCTGTGCCAACTTGGAGCTCTGTGAGACCAGAAACTTGGGGTGGGTTTTGTTTTCCCGGGCAGAAGCCTTTGTCAGTACCAGGTAGGCCCTTGGCCCTTGGGGGCCAGCTGCCTGGAGGATTTCCACAAATATCAAGATGCCGCCCAGGGACAAGCTGCCACCTGTGCCAACTCGCGCTGCTTTGAGAGTGCCCATGGAGCTCTGCAAACAGAAACCAGGAACGTGGAGTGTGAGGTTTTGTTATCCCGGACAGAAGCCTTTGTCAGTACCAGGTAGGCCCTCGGAATTTCAGGGCTGCCTGCCTGCTGGATTTCCACGAATATCAAGATGCTGCCCAGGGACAAGCTGCCACCTGTGCCAACTCGGGCTGCTTTGAGAGTGCCCACGGAGCTCTGCCAACTGAGATGTGGAACGTGGGATGGTGGGTTTTGTTTCCCCGGGCAGAAGCCTTTGTCAGTACCAGGAGGGCCCTTGTTCCTCAGGGGCAGGCTGCCGGCTGGAATTCCACGAATATCAAGATGCTGCCCAGGGACAAGCTGCCACCTGTGCCAACTCGCGCTGCTTTGAGGGTGCCCACGGAGCTCTGCAAACTGAGACCAGGAACGTAGGGTTGTGGGTTTTGTTTTCCCGGGCAGAAGCCTTTGTCAGTACCAGGTAGGCCCTTGTTCCTTAGGGGCAGGCTGGCAGCAAGATTTCCACGAATATCAAGATGCTGCCCAGGGACAAGCTGCCACCTGTGCCAACTCGGGCTGCTTTGAGAGTGCCCATGGAGCTCTGCAAACTGCGACCATGAACCTGGGGTGCTGAGTTTTGTTTCTCTGGGCAGAAGCATTTGAAGTGCCTGATAGGCCCCAGGTCCTTAAGGGCAGTCTGCCTGCTGGATTTCCACGAATATCAAGATGCTGCCCAGGGACAAGCTGCCACCTGTGCCAACTCGGGCTGCTTTGAGAGTGCCCACGGAGCTCTGCAAACTGAGATGTGGAACGTGGGGTGCTGGGTTTTGTTTTCCCGGGCAGAAGCCTTTGTCAGTACCAGGTAGGCCCTTGTTCCTTGGGGGCAGGCTGGCTGCAGGATTTCCACAAATATCAAGATGCCGCCCAGGGACAAGCTGCCACCTGTGCCAACTCGGGCTGCTTTGAGAGTGCCCATGGAGCTCTGCAAACTGAGACCATGAACCTGGGGTGCTGAGTTTTGTTTCTCCGGGCAGAAGCATTTGAAGTGCCAGGTAGGCCCTCGGTCCTTAAGGGCAGGCAGCCTGCTGGATTTCCACTAATATCAAGATGCTGCCCTGGGACAAGCTGCCACCTGTTCCAACTCGGGCTGCTTTGAGGGTGCCCATGGTGCTCTGCAAACTGAGACCAGAAACGTCGGGTGCTGTGTTTTGTTTTCTCGGGCAGAAGCCTTTGTCAGTACCAGGTCGGCCCTTGGGCCTCGGGGGCCAGCTGCCTGCAGGATTTCCACGAATATCAAGATGCTGCCCAGGGACAAGCTGCCACTTGTGCCAACTCGGGCTGCTTTGAGAGTGCCCACGGAGCTCTTCAAACTGAGAGAAAGTATGTGGGGTTATGGGTTTTGTTTTCCCGGGCAGAAGCCTTTGTCAGTACCAAGAAGACCCTCAGCCCTTAGAGGCAGTCTGCCTGCTGGATTTCCACAAATATCAAGTTGCTGCCCAGGGACAAGCTGCCACTTGGGCCATCTCGCGCTGCTTTGAGGGTGCCCACGGAGCTCTGCAAACTGAGACCAGGAACGTAGGGTTGTGGGTTTTGTTTTCCCGGGCAGAAGCCTTTGTCAGTACCAGGTAGGCCCCTGTTCCTTAGGGGCCGGCTGCCGGCTGAATTTCCACGAATATCAAGATGCTGCCCAGGCACAAGCTGCCACCTGTGCCAACTCGGGCTGCTTTGAGAGTGCCCACGGAGGTCTGCAAACTGTGACCAGGACTGTGGGGTGCTGAGTTATGTTTTCCGGGCAGAAGTATTTGTCAGTACTAGGTAGGCCCTCGGTCTTTCGGGGCCCTCTGCCTGCTGAATTTCCACGAATATCAAGATGCCGCCCAGGGACAAGCTGCCACCTGTGCCAACTCGGGCTGCTTTGAGAGTGCCCACGGAGCTCTGCAAACAGAAACCAGGAACGTGAGAGTGGTGGGTTTTGTTATCCCGGACAGAAGCCTTTGTCAGTACCAGGTAGGCCCTCGGAATTTCAGGGCTGCCTGCCTGCTGGATTTCCACGAATATCAAGATGCTGCCCAGGGACAAGCTGCCACCTGGGCCAACTCGGGCTGATTTGAGAGTGCCCACGGAGCTCTGCAAACTGAGACCAGGAACGTGGGGTGCTGGGTTTTGTTTTCCCGGGCAGAAGCCTTTGTCAGTACCAGATAGGCCCCTAGCCCTTGGGGGCCGGCTGCCTGCAGTATTTCCACAAATATCAAGATGCCGCCCAGGGACAAGCTGCCACCTGTGCCAACTTGCGCTGCTTTGAGAGTGCCCACGGAGCTCTGCAAACTGAGACCAGGAACGTAGGGTTGTGGGTTTTGTTTTCCCGGGCAGAAGCCTTTGATTGTACCAGGTAGGCCCTTGTTCCTTAGGGACAGCCTGGCAGCAAGATTTCCACGAATATCAAGATGCTGCCCAGGGACAAGCTGCCACCTGTGCCAACTCGGGCTGCTTTGAGAGTGCCCATGGAGCTCTGCAAACTGAGAGCAGGAACGTAGGGTTGTGGGTTTTGTTTTCCCGGGCAGAAGCCTTTGTCAGTACCAGGTAGGCCCTTGTTCCATAGGGGCAGGCTGGCAGCAAGATTTCCACGAATATCAAGATGCTGCCCAGGGACAAGCTGCCACCTGTGCCAACTCGGGCTGCTTTGAGAGTGCCCATGGAGCTCTGCAAACTGAGACCATGAACGTGGGGTGCTGAGTTTTGTTTCTCCGGGCAGAAGCATTTGAAGTGCCAGGTAGGCCCTTGGTCCTTAAGGGCAGGCAGCCTGCTGGATTTCCACTAATATCAAGATGCTGCCCTGGGACAAGCTGCCACCTGTTCCAACTCGGGCTGCTTTGAGGGTGCCCATGGTGCTCTGCAAACTGAGACCAGAAACGTCGGGTGCTGAGTTTTGTTTTCCCGGGCAGAAGCCTTTGTCAGTACCAGGTCGGCCCTTGGGCCTTGGGGGCCAGCTGCCTGCAGGATTTCCACGAATATCAAGATGCTGCCCAGGGACAAGCTGCCACTTGTGCCAACTCGGGCTGCTTTCAGAGTGCCCACGGAGCTCTTCAAACTGAGAGAAAGTATGTGGGGTTATGGGTTTTGTTTTCCCGGGCAGAAGCCTTTGTCAGTACCAAGAAGGCCCTCAGCCCTTAGAGGCAGTCTGCCTGCTGGATTTCCACGAATATCAAGATGCTGCCCAGGGACAAGCTGCCACTTGGGCCATCTCGCGCTGCTTTGAGAGTGCCCATGGAGCTCTGCAAACTGAGACCAGGAACGTAGGGTTGTGGGTTTTGTTTTCCCGGGCAGAAGCCTCTCTCAGTACCAGGTAGGCCCTTGTTCCTTAGGGGCCGGCTGCCGGCTGAATTTCCACGAATATCAAGATGCTGCCCAGGGACAAGCTGCCACCTGTGCCAACTCGGGCTGCTTTGAGAGTGCCCACGGAGTTCTTCAAACTTAGACCAGGAACGTAGGGTTTTGGGTTTTGTTTTCCCGGGCAGAAACATTTGCAGTACCAGGTAGGCCCTCGGCCCTTAGGGGGATGCTGGCACCAGGATTTCCGCGAAAATCAAGATTCCGCCCAGGGACA
>NW_024037652.1:0-5000 GCF_015832195.1 Motacilla alba alba
GCTGCCCAGGGACAAGCTACCACCTGTGCCAGCTCGGGCTGCTTTGAGGGTGCCCACGGAGCTCTAAAAACTGAGACAGGGTACATGGGGTTATGGGTTATGTTTCCCCGGGCAGAAGCCATTGTAAGTACCAGGTAGGCCCTCGGCCCTTAGGGGCAGGCTGGCAGCAAGACTTCCACGAATATCAAGATGCCGCCCAGGGACAAGCTGCCACCTGTGCCAACTCACGCTGCTTTGAGAGTGCCCACGGATCTCTTCAAACTGAGCCGAAGTATGTGGGGTTTCGGGTTTTTTTTTCCCGGACAGAACCCTTTGTCAGTACCATGTAGGACCTCGGCCCTTAGAGGCAGTCTGCCTGCTGGATTTCCACGCATATCTAGATGCCGCCCAGGAACAAGCTGCCACCTGTGCCAACTTGGGCTGCTTTGAGAGTACCCATGGTGCTCTACAAACAGAAACCAGGAGCGTGGGATGGTGAGTTTTTTTTTTTCCTCGGCAGAAGCCTTTGTCAGTACCAGGTAGGCCCTCGGCCCTTCATGGCTGGCTGCCTGCTGGATTTCCACGAATATCAAGATGCCGCCCAGGGATATTCTGCCACCTGTGCCAACTCGGGCTGCTTTGAGAGTGCCCATGGAGCTCTGCAAACTGAGACCGGGACCGTGGGGTTCTGAGTTTTGTTTTCCCGGCAGAAGCCTTTGTCAGTACCAGGTAGGCCTTCGGCCCTATGGGTCCGGTTGCAGGCTGGATTTCCCCGAATAACAAGATGCCGCCCAGGGACAAGCTGCCACCTGTGCCAACTCGGGCTGCTTTGAGAGTGCCCATGGAGCTCTTCAAACTGTGGCCTGGAACGTCGGGTAGTGTGTCTTGTTTTGCTGGGTAGAAGACTATCTCTGTACTAGGTCGGCCCTCCACCCTTAGCGGCCGGCTCCCCGCTGGATTTGCCCGAATATCACGGTGCCGTCCCGGGTCAAGCTGCCACCTGTGCCAACTCGGGCTGCTTTGAGAGTGCCCATGGAGCTCTACAAACTGAGACCAGCAACGTGGGATGGTGAGCTTTGTTTTTCTGGGAAGAAGCCTTTGTCAGTACCAGGTAGGCCCTCGGCCCTAAGGGGCCTGTTGCCTCCTGGATATCCACAAATATCAAGATGCCTCTCAGGGACAAGCTGCCACCTGTGCTAGCTCTGGCTGCTTTGAGAGTGCCCACGGAACTCTGCAAACTGAGACTAAGACCTTGGGGTGGTGGGTTTTTTTCTCCTTGGGCAGTATAATGCACAATACCTAGGTGTCCCTAAGCACGTTGATGCTTGGTGCCTGCTCGATTTCTGTATTAATCAGGATGCCATCCAATTAAAGGCTGATAGCTGTGCCAACGTTGGGTGCTTGCACAGTGCCCACAGAGCTCTGCAAACTGAGACCTAGACGGTGAGGTGTTGAGTTTTTTTTCCTGGGCTGTTGCCCGCACAGTACTTTTGTGGCCATTTGGGGCCTGAGACCAGGAAGGTGAGGTGGTGAGTTTGGTTTCCCTGGGAAAAAGCTCACCACATTTTTTGGATGGGCCTTGCGTGCAGGCCCCGGTTGGCTGCTGTAATGCCGCATTGATCAAGATCTAGCTCACGTACAACCTGCCACCTGTGCCACCTCAGGCTGCTCTCACAGTGCCTGTGGATACAACGCTCTGTTTGACTCTTAGAGGTCTAATTACAAGCTGTGTTTGATAAATTATGAGTGTGGTAAATGAATGTGTTCTAGGAGTGTGAGATCCTTGAAATAGTATAAGTTTTGATTTTCTTATGGTTGGAAGATCGTTTTACAAGCATAATGGGAATACTCCTTTTTTTAGGTACTTTTTCTTCTAGAAAGTATACCATAAGTGTTTTCTAATATTAAATGACAGAGCAGCCCGTTGATCCTTTACTGGAAATTTTTCCTATTTTTCAAAAATAACAGAAAAAAGCTCTTGCAAAAATAAGGGGGGAAAATTGCTTTAAAAAGTATTTGATTACAGCTTTTAAAGGCAATTAAAGTGCACCCATTGCTGATGGGAAGCCGATAACTGGTTAAACATGTATTCACTTGTTATGTCTCTCTAAAGAAATCCTCTAACATCAAGCAATTAATCCCTTCCATCATAGTTTTAACCTCTTTCCTAGTTTAAATGTCAATGAAAAACATCATGAAGAACTCCATATGTATCTCTCCGATTCATCTTACATACAAAGCAACTATTTTTCCACCGGTTTGCTTGATGGTCTGCTTACTGCATTCAGCATTTTTTGGCATGCTTTTTTGCTTCTTTCTGCTGTCAATACTGGCCAATACATGCCATCTGCCAATGGTAGGATTTCTCTCACCTAAGCATATGGATTGAATCTTTAAGATCACTTTCGATAAAATGGATAAAAAAGGAGTTGTTTGATTCCACCTAACATTGAGTCTCTTGGTAAAGGTCACCTGGAGAAAAGTTTTTGCTTCTAGAATTCAACTCATGGATTGAAATATTTGAGAAGACTGATAGGCACTGGAGCATGGAGACACCTTCAGCCTCTGTGGATATAAAGCCCAGATTAAAATGATCAATTCTCTCAACTTGATGGACTGTACTGAGCAGAATTCTGACTAGAATCTCTTTCACACATAGAACACCCTGTTCAAGACACATGGTAAGATGAAGCTCACCTCCGGTTCCCTGCAGGTATTTGTATTTCTAATGAGTCTTTGGGATGCCTAGGTGATTTTCAGATGTCTAAAGATGAGACAAAGCCCACGACTTTCTCAAGACCTGGAACCATCTCCCTAGAAGCTGCAAAACACACAATGCCTCACTTGTGTCAAATTTGCCAAAGCAAGGACTAGAGCAAGAACTGGATGCAAAATACTTACACAGAGATGATAGTTTTTAAGATATTCATCAGATATTCTTCACATGGGAAGAGTCTTTTGAACTCTTCTGTGATAGAACCCCAAAACTAAATGTTTTTTTTTTTCATTGAGCACTCTTCTTGATGCAATTCTTCAACTTGGCATGGCTTAATTCAATAGCATCCAAGTCAGAGAAAAATTGATAAAGGCAGATAGGAAAGAAAATTAGAAATTCGTTACTCAGAGTGTGAGTAGGAAGACAGGGAGCCATTCAAAAGAATAAGGAAACAAAACAGGAGCAGTGAAAATGAGACACATCCTGCATCTTTCCGGCGGGGAAGATGGATTATTTAATTAGTGACAAAATTAGAAGAGCCTGAACATTTGCTGTCCCACAACAGGAACAGAAAAACCATTGGGCACGCACATAATAGCCAAAGAAACATAACAAAGAGAAGGAAATACAGAGAATAGGAAAAAGAAGTAAGACGCTTTTTTCAATCATTGAAATTCAGGTGGTGTATCATTCTAATACACTTTTTTATACAGTAAAAGAGTAGTTATATACAGTCGGGTAAATTGCAGCTATGTATCATTTTTAGACAGGAAATGTTTTCCAAGAAACATCTACCAGATTATATATACAAGTTCCTGACTGCCAAAGAAGAAAGTACAAAACAGCAAACACTTGGGTAAAGTCCCAGGAACCAGAGATCAAGATCTACACCGATATAAGGAGAGCGGTGAGTTTTTCAAGAAGCAAAAGCGAATGCAGCTGACTGTGCTTGTGGATGAAAAGCTGTGGGATTTTTTGCAATTCCATTAAGAGCGCACAAAAGCGCGGTGCTCGGCTGCCTCATGCTTCGCCTGCTGCGAGATGCACAGAAATTAAGATGAGCAAGGTTCTTCAGCTTTGCCCTTTTTCAGCAGCTGCGCCACACCGATGGACTGGAATATCTCTCGAGATGTTTTCCTTTCTCAAGAATGTATTGTTGCTGTGTCTTGACCGCACAAGGATAAGTATGAAGAGATCATAGCCATCTCGAAATAAATTCGCCGCTTTATTAAAAAGATAAATGCTTCAACAATGCGCAGCCACGACAAAAATCAGGGCCAAGACTGGGAGACGTTTGCTGTGCTGGCACCCAATTTCTGTCGGCGAAAAGTCATGGAGAAGCTTTTGGCTTGGATGCAGACGACGAGAGAGGCAGAAGACGGAGGTACGGGGCTGTCCGGAGCGAAGTGCCGCTGGCCGGCGTCTTTCGCCCGAAGCAGCGCTCCGGAGCGCACCGCCACCGGCACAAGCAGCAGTGCGTGAAGTAGCGGCTCTTTCGCTTTCGCTAGACGGAGAGCCGGCAGCTTGCAGGAGGTGAAGAAGCAAGCCGCACAACAGCAGCATTGTGGGCGCAGCTCTCTTACTGCTGCGGGATGGTGGATTGCCACTCGCATGCCTTTGAAAATCACGTTAGCATGCGAATGGAAGAAGTTTTTGGACAACTTTGCAATGCATCTTGCTAGTGCTCCTGCAACGCTCCGTGGAAACTCTTGCGGGTCTCTTTGCGCTGCGAGATGCAAAGAACTGGGTGAACTCGTCAAACAAGATCGGTAGATGTTTGCAGTGCTGGCACACTTTCTCTCTCGGCGAGAAGTCATGGAGAAGCTTTTGGCTAGGATGCAGACGACGAGAGAGGCAGAAGACGGAGGTAGGGGGTATCCGGAGCGAAGTGCCGCTGGCCGGCGTCTTTCGCACGAAGCAGCGCTCCGGAGCACACCGCCACCGGCACAAGCAGCAGTGCGCGAAGTAGCGGCTCTTTCGCTTTCGCTAGACGGAGAGCCGGCAGCTTGCAGGAGGTGAAGAAGCAAGCCGCACAACACCAGCCCACTGCGGCTTGCTGGTTGCTAGATTTCCACGAATTTCAAGTTGCCACCAAGGGACAGGCTGCCACCAGTGCCAAGTCAGGCTGCTTGCAGAGTGCCTAAAGAGCTCTGCCAACTGAGTCCAGGACGTGGGCTGGTGAGTTTTGTATTCACCGGGGCAGAAGCTGGTGTCAGTATCAGGTAGGCCCTCAGTCCTTAGGGGCCGTCTGCCTGCTGGATTTCCACCAATATCAAGATGCCACCCAGGGACAAGCTGCCACCTG
>NW_024037653.1:0-5000 GCF_015832195.1 Motacilla alba alba
CTGGGCGGCATCTTGATATTCGTGGAAGTCTTGCTGCCAGCCTGCCCCTAAGGGCCGAGGGCCTACCTGGTACTTACAATGGCTTCTGCCCGGGGAAATATAACCCATAACCCCATGTACCCTGTCTCAGTTTTTAGAGCTCCGTGGGCACCCTCAAAGCAGCCCGAGCTGGCACAGGTGGCAGCTTGTCCCTGGGCAGCATCTTGATATTCGTGGAAATTCAGCAGGCAGCCTGCCCCTAAGGAACAAGGGCCTACCTGGTACTGAGAGAGGCTTCTGCCCGAGAAAACAAAACCCACAACCCTAGGTTATGGTCTCAGTTTGCAGAGCTCCGTGGGCACCCCCAAAGCAGCGCGAGTTGGCCCAAGTGGCAGCTTGTCCCTGGGCAGCATCTTGATATTCGTGGAAATCCAGCAGGCAGACGGCCCTGAAGTTCCGAGAGCCTGCCTGGTACTGCAAATGCTTCTGCCCGGGGAAACAAAACTCACCAAGGCAAGTTCCTGGTCTAACTTTGCAGAGCTCCATGGGCACTCTCAAAGCAGCCCGAGTTGGCACAGGTGGCAGCTTGTCCCTGGGTGGCATCTTGATATTCGTGGAAATCCAGCAGGCAGACTGCCTCTAAGGGCTGAGCGCCTACTTCGTACTGACAAAGGCTTCTGCCCGGGAAAACAAAACCCATAACCCCACATAATTTCTCTCAGTTTGAAGAGCTCCGTGGGCACTCTCAAAGCAGCCCAAGTTGGCACAAGTGGCAGCTTGTCCCTGGGCAGCATTTTGATATTCGTGGAAATCCTGCAGGCAGCTGGCCCCCAAGGGCCAAGGGCCGACCTGGTACTGACAAAGGCTTCTGCCCGGGAAAACAAAACTCAGAACACCACGTTTCTGGTCTCAGTTTGCAGAGCTCCGTGGGCACTCTCAAAGCAGCCCGAGTTGGCACAGGTGGCAGCTTGTCCCTGGGCGGCATCTTGATATTTGTGGAAATCCTGCAGGCAGCCGGCCCCCAAGGGCCAAGGGCCGACCTGGTACTGACAAAGGCTTCTGCCCGGGGAAACAAAACCCACCACCCCACGTTTCTGGTCTCAGTTTGCAGAGCTCCGTGGGCACTCTCAAAGCAGCCCGAGTTGGCACAGGTGGCAGCTTGTCCCTGGGCGGCATCTTGATATTCGTGGAAATCCAGCAGGCAGCCTGCCCCTGTGGAACAAGGGCCGACCTGACACTGACAAAGGCTTCTGACCGGGAAAACAATACTCAGAACACCACTTTCCTGGTCCCAGTTTGCAGAGCTCCATGGGCACTCTCAAAGCAACCCGAGTTGGCACAGGTGGCAGCTTGTCCCTGGGCAGCATCTTGATATTCGTGGAAATCCAGCAGGCAGACTGCCCATAAGGAACAAGGACCCTCCTGGTACTGACAAAGGCTTCTGCCCTGGAAAACAAAACCCAGCACCCCACGTTTCTGGTCTCAGTTTGCAGAGCACCATGGGCACTCTCAAAGCAGCCCGAGTTGGCACAGGTGGCAGCTCCTCCGTGGGCAGCATCCTGATATTCGTGGAAATTCAGCAGGCTGGCGGCCCTGAAAGACCGTGGGCCTACCTAGTACTGACAAATACTTCTGCCCGGGAAAACAAAACTCAGCACCCCACGGTCCTGGTCACAGTTTGCAGAGCTCCGTGGGCACTCTCAAAGCAGCGTGAGTTGGCACAGGTGGCAGCTTGTCCCTGGGCGGAAACTTGATTTTCGTGGAAATCCTGGTGCCAGCCTCCCCCAAAGGGCCGAGGGCCTGCCTGGTCCTGCAAATGTTTCTGCCTGGGAAAACAACACCGACAAACCCACGTTCCTGGTCTCAGTTTGAAGAACTCCGTGGGCACTCTCAAAGCAGCCCGAGTTGGCACAGGTGGCAGAATATCCCTGGGCAGCATTTTGATATTCGGGGAAATCTTGCTACCAGGCTGTTCCTAAGGAACAAGGGCCTACTTGGTACTGACAAAGGCTTCTGCCCTGGAAAACAAAACCCAGCACCCCACGTTTCTGGTCTCAGTTTGCAGAGCACCATGGGCACTCTCAAAGCAGCGTGAGTTGGCACAGGTGGCAGCTTGTCCCTGGGCAGCATCTTGATATTCGTGGAAATCCAGCAGGCTGCCTGCCCTTAAGGACCGAGGGCCTACCTGGCACTTCAAATGCTTCTGCCCGGAGAAACAAAACTCAGCACCCCAGGTTCATGGTCTCAGTTTGCAGAGCTCCGTGGGCACTCTCAAAGCAGCCCGAGTTGGCACAGGTGGCAGAATATCCCTGGGCAGCATCTTGATATTCGTGGAAAGCTTGCTGCCAGCCTGCCCCTAAGGAACAAGGGCATACCTGGTACTGAGAGAGGCTTCTGCCCGGGAAAACAAAACCCACAGTCCTACGTTCCTGGTCTCAGTTTGCAGAGCTCCGTGGGCACCCTCATAGCAGCACGAGTTGGCCCAAGTGGCAGCTGGTCCCTGGGCAGCATCTTGATATTCGTGGAAATCCAGCAGGCAGACGGCCCTGAAGTTCCGAGAGCCTGCCTGGTACTGCAAATGCTTCTGCCCGGGGAAACAAAACTCACCAAGGCAAGTTCCTGGTCTAACTTTGCAGAGCTCCATGGGCACTCTCAAAGCAGCCCGAGTTGGCACAGGTGGCAGCTTGTCCCTGGGTGGCATCTTGATATGCGTGGAAATCCAGCAGGCAGACTGCCTCTAAGGGCTGAGGGCCTACTTCGTACTGACAAAGGCTTCTGCCCGGGAAAACAAAACCCATAACCCCACATACTTTCTCTCAGTTTGAAGAGCTCCGTGGGCACCCTCAAAGCAGCGCGAGTTGGCACAAGTGGCAGCTTGTCCCTGGGCAGCATCTTGATATTCGTGGAAATCCAGCCGGCAGCCTGCCCCTGAGGAACAAGGGCCTTCCTGGTACTGACAAAGGCTTCTGCCCAGGGAAACAAAATCCACCACCCCACGTTCCACATCTCAGTTTGCAGAGCACCGTGGGCACTCTCAAAGCAGCCCGAGTTGGCACAGGTGGCAGCTTGTCCCTGGGCGGCATCTTGATATTTGTGGAAATCCTGCAGGCAGCCGGCCCCCAAGGGCCAAGGGCCGACCTGGTACTGACAAAGGCTTCTGCCCGGGAAAACAAAACCCAGCACCCCACGTTTCTGGTCTCAGTTTGCAGAGCTCCGTGGGCACTCTCAAAGCAGCCCGAGTTGGCACAGGTGGCAGCTTGTCCCTGGGTGGCATCTTGATATTCGTGGAAATCCAGCAGGCAGACTGCCTCTAAGGGCTGAGGGCCTACTTCGTACTGACAAAGGCTTCTGCCCGGGAAAACAAAACCCATAACCCCACATACTTTCTCTCAGTTTGAAGAGCTCCGTGGGCACTCTCAAAGCAGCCCAAGTTGGCACAAGTGGCAGCTTGTCCCTGGGCAGCATTTTGATATTCGTGGAAATCCTGCAGGCAGCTGGCCCCCCAGGGCCAAGGGCTGACCTGGTACTGACAAAGGCTTCTGCCCGGGAAAACAAAACTCAGAACACCACGTTTCTGGTCTCAGTTTGCAGAGCTCCGTGGGCACTCTCAAAGCAGCCCGAGTTGGCACAGGTGGCAGCTTGTCCCTGGGCGGCATCTTGATATTTGTGGAAATCCTGCAGGCAGCCGGCCCCCAAGGGCCAAGGGCCGACCTGGTACTGACAAAGGCTTCTGCCCGGGAAAACAAAACCCACCACCCCACGTTTCTGGTCTCAGTTTGCAGAGCTCCGTGGGCACTCTCAAAGCAGCCCGAGTTGGCACAGGTGGCAGCTTGTCCCTGGGCGGCATCTTGATATTTGTGGAAATCCTGCAGGCAGCCGGCCCCCAAGGGCCAAGGCCTGACCTGGTACTGACAAAGGCTTCTGCCCGGGGAAACAAAACCCACCACCCCACGTTCCAGGTCTCAGTTTGCAGAGCTCCATGGGCACTCTCAAAGCAGCCCGAGTTGGCACAGGTGGCAGCTTGTCCCTGGGCGGCATCTTGATATTCGTGGAAATCCAGCAGGCAGCCTGCCCCTGTGGAACAAGGGCCGACCTGACACTGACAAAGGCTTCTGACCGGGAAAACAATACTCAGAACACCACTTTCCTGGTCCCAGTTTGCAGAGCTCCATGGGCACTCTCAAAGCAACCCGAGTTGGCACAGGTGGCAGCTTGTCCCTGGGCAGCATCTTGATATTCGTGGAAATCCAGCAGGCAGACTGCCCATAAGGAACAAGGACCCTCCTGGTACTGACAAAGGCTTCTGCCCTGGAAAACAAAACCCAGCACCCCACGTTTCTGCTCTCAGTTTGCAGAGCACCATGGGCACTCTCAAAGCAGCCCGAGTTGGCACAGGTGGCAGCTCCTCCGTGGGCAGCATCCTGATATTCGTGGAAATTCAGCAGGCTGGCGGCCCTGAAAGACCGTGGGCCTACCTAGTACTGACAAATACTTCTGCCCGGGAAAACAAAACTCAGCACCCCACGTTTCTGGTCTCAGTTTGCAGAGCACCATGGGCACTCTCAAAGCAGCGTGAGTTGGCAAAGGTGGCAGCTTGTCCCTGGGCGGAAACTTGATTTTCGTGGAAATCCTGGTGCCAGCCTCCCCCAAAGGGCCGAGGGCCTACCTGGTCCTGCAAATGTTTCTGCCCGGGAAAACAACACCGACAAACCCACGTTCCTGGTCTCAGTTTGAAGAACTCCGTGGGCACTCTCAAAGCAGCCCGAGTTGGCACAGGTGGCAGAATATCCCTGGGCAGCATTTTGATATTCGGGGAAATCTTGCTACCAGGCTGTCCCTAAGGAACAAGGGCCTACTTGGTACTGACAAAGGCTTCTGCCCTGGAAAACAAAACCCAGCACCCCACGTTTCTGGTCTCAGTTTGCAGAGCACCATGGGCACTCTCAAAGCAGCGTGAGTTGGCACAGGTGGCAGCTTGTCCCTGGGCAGCATCTTGATATTCGTGGAAATCCAGCAGGCTG
>NW_024037654.1:0-5000 GCF_015832195.1 Motacilla alba alba
CCACGACAGCCCTCGAGTGGCACGAAGGGCTGTCTGCTAGCAGGTGAGATCTGCCGAGGAGCTGCCTGAGGCTGCCCCGGGGCTCTGGAGGGGCGCGGCCAGGCCAGGCCAGGGCCCCTGAGAGCAGCCTAGCCGCTGGCCGTTGGCAGTGCCTCTGGTGGCGCGGCTTGCAAAAGGCCTTTGTCGCTTTTGCAGCTGCTCCTGGGATCCCCGTGGGCGAAGAAGCGTCGGGCTGCAGCCCCGGCCGTCGTGAAGAGCAGAGTGCAGCCCACGACGCCGGGGAGAGCGACGGTGCCGGCCCGGCCCGCTGCAGCGGGGCTCCTGCGGCCGCCTGTGCGCGCTGCCCTGGCGCGGCTTTGCCGCTCGCCGGCCCGTCGGCTGCGGGGCGGTGGGCGCTGCCCGGCGCGCAGCAGGAAGCAGGTGAGAGCAAGGCGGCCGGCGGCGGCGCGGCGCCCTTGAGTGGCGGGCACTTGGGGGCGGTTGCTGGGCGCAAGGCTGACGGCTCGCTCTTGGCCGCAGGGCAAAGGAAGGAGCTGCAGGAGCTGTACGAGCTGGGCCCGCAGCTGGGCAGCGGCGGCTTCGGCACCGTCTTCTCGGGCATCCGCCTCTCCGACGGGAGCCCGGTGAGTGGGCGGGCGGGCGGGCGTGGGAGGAAGGGCAGCGGCGGGGAGGGGCAGGGCTGGAGCTCAGCCCTGGTGTGCGGACGGCTTGCAGGTGGCCATCAAGCGCGTGGCCCGGGAGAGCGTCCTGCAGTGGGTGGAGCTGGTGAGTGAGCGGGGCCGGCGGGACGGAGCGGGGCGTGGCGGGCAGGGGGAGTCCCGGGGCGCCGATCGGGAGCGGGACGAGGCGGGGGATGGCGGGGGCAGCGGGCGCGGGCTCGGCGTGCGAGCCGCAGCGTGGCAAGCGCCGGTGTCGGGGCCGGGCAGGGGGCACCCCCCGAGCATCCCCCTGGGCGGGAGGAAGCCCAAGCAGCAGGGAGAGGCTGCGCAAGGGGGCACTGGGGCATGCCAGGCGGGGCGCAGCACAGCAGCCCCAGGGCAGCATCGGGCCTGCTGGAGGCACTGATTTCCTCCTCGTCCTCGTCCTCGTCCTCCTCCTCCTGCTCCTGGCAGCCCGACGGCACCTGCGTGCCCATGGAGGTGGTGCTGATGGAGAAGGTGGGCTCTGGCTGCCACAACATCATCGAGCTCCTTGACTGGTTCGAGCTGCCTGACAGCTTCGTGCTGGTGATGGAGCGTCCGGAGGCATCGCAGGATCTCCTGCAGTTCCTGCTGGAGCAGGAGTTCCTGTGCGAGGAGATGGCGCGCTGGCTTTTCTGCCAGGTGCTGGAGGCCGTGCGGCACTGCACCGCCTGCGGCGTCCTGCACCGGGACATCAAGCCGGAGAATCTCCTCGTGGACCCGGAGAGCGGCGACCTGAAGCTCATCGACTTCGGTTGCGGCACCTTCCTCCAGGAGCAGCCCTTCACGCACTTTGCCGGTGAGCCCAGGGCCCGGGCCCTGCTCCCGGTGCCAGGCGCTGCACGGCGCCACTGCCTGGGGGGCTGCGGGCTGCGGCCTTCAGCCGGCTGCCCTTTGGCGCGGGGCAGAGGCCGTGTCCCGGGAGCCGGCTGCCGGCTGGCGGCCGATAGAGGGGGGCGGCAAAAGCCGGCTGCCGGCCTCTTGGCTGGGCAGGCCGGCAAGGGCTCGGGCCGCTGCTGCGCCGGCCCTCTTTGCCTGGCAGAATGGTTCCTTGGCTCTGGCCGGCCGGCTGGGGGACGCAGGGTGGCCTCGGGGGGGAAGTTGTGGCGGCGGGCGGGCGCGGCCCGTGCCTGGGCCAGGAGGCTGGCGCGAGGCTCTGCAAGGCCGCGGCCCGCGCCTGGACAGCGCCGCCCGTCTCCCCTAGGAACGCACGCGTACAGCCCGCCCGAGTGGATCTGTCTGGGCTGCTACCGGGGCCATGCGGCGACCATCTGGTCCCTGGGCGTGCTGCTGTACGTCATGGTCTGCGGGAGCCTCCCCTTCCGGGACGACCGTGAGATCGTGCTGGGGCAGCTCTTCTTCGGGCAGCAGGTCTCTCCAGGTGGGTGTCCGGCCTCAAGAAGGCGGGCTTTGGCAGGCGGCGGCGCGCAGGCCCGCGTGGCCCTGACGCGGCTCGGCGGAAGGTCGATCTGCCCCCAGGGGCCGGCCCTAGGAGGCGGCCCTGTCCCGCCGTGCCGCTCTCCCGCGCGGGGCAGAGTCGGTCGGGAGGCCGGCGCGGCCCCGAGGGCGCGCAGCGAGGCCGGGGCCCCGCGGTGGCCGGGGCCAGCTGGGCGGGAGCCTCGTGCCAGTGACCGACCGGCGCTTTCCGGCTTCTCTCCCCAGAGTGCCAACACCTGATCCGCTGGTGTTTGGCCAAGCACCCCGCGGACAGGCCCGAGCTGGAGGAGATCTTGCGCCACCCTTGGGTGCGGGGCCGGCGTTTCTGATGCCTTGCCGGAGCCTCTGCAGCGCCCGCTGACCGGATCCCACGCAGGACCGAGGACCCGAGAAATACAACACCACCAAACCCCTTGTGATGCGTCGAGTCTGGTCCTTGTCGGCAACCTCAGCTAAAGAAAGCTCTCGGGAACAGGGCAAATCAGAGTGCTCCCTTCAGCCTTTGTTAAGCTTCCCAGGCCTTTCCTCCAGGATGCTCCTTTGTGTCTTCAAGCCCAGGCTGTAGTGCGGGGAGGAGGGGCTCGAGTGAGCCAAGAAATGGAAGCGGGGAACAACAGCTGCCCTTTCAAAGCCACAAGGGCTTCTTGCCGCGTCTCCCGAAGTGACGCACGGGTCCGTGCGTGCCTTCCAAGGCTCGGCGGGTGTCAGGGACAGAGAGGTCTCCTCTCCCAAGCTCTGAGAAGAACCAGAAGCAGCAGAAGGTCATTTCCGGTTGAGCCCCGATGAACTCTTCCTCTTCCTTTCCCTCCCATCGGCGGCAGCAGGCAAATGCGGCCCTGGCCTCGTGGCTCATGCCAGGAAGCCTCCTGCCTGTACGGGAGGAGCCCCCCACAGGCCAGGGCTCTCCAGCAGCTCAGCCCCCCTGGAGCCAGGCCGCCGTGCGAGCCCCACGTGCCCTGGGCCAAGCGGGGATTGGCGGCCGTCTTGGCCGCAGCCACCACAAGTAGATGGAGGCTCGCACCTCTGACGAGAGGAAAAGGGCCAGCAGAGCCTCAGCTGGGAGCATGAAGAGAGCAGACTTCAGGCTGCTCAGGGAACTGCTAAGCAAGGTCCCCGGGGAAAATGTTGCTGAAGGTGCTGGGGTCCATCAGTGCCGGTGCCTTTGGAAACATCACCTCCTAAGGGCGCAGGAGCAGGCGATGGCCAAATGTGGGAAGCCAAGCAGGCGGGGCAGAAGGCTGGCTTGCCTGGACAAGCGTCTTGTGTGGGAAAGAGGATGGGACAGGAAGCTGTGTGCCCTGTGGAATCCTGGTCAGGAGGAGAATACACAGATGCTTCTAGCCGCTGTGGGGAGCAATTTGGTGTGGCGAAAGCTCGGCGGGAGATGAAGGTGGCCAGAAATGCAGGGCACGATAAAAAGAGTGGTTGTAAAGACATGAATGGAAAAAAAACCCCGTTGTGGAAATACCATTGCAATGACGTTGTCCCCTTCCAGGACGTGGACGGTGACCTGACAAACGAGGACGGAGACACGGCAAAGGCGTGTAAGGTGCATGCTTTGCCTGTGTCTTCAACGCTCGTCCCTCCCTTGCCAGTGGAAAACGTTGCACTGGTGTACCAAGGGAGACTGCCAAGTCCTTGAAGAGGGCAAGCGAGGCCGGCTCAGCAGAAAGCAGAGCAGCCCTGTTTGGTGCCCAGCATTGCCATGCAAAGGCAAGACGTGCCAGCTATTGGGAAGAAAGGGACCGAATGCCAGTCCAAGGCAGAGCAGTGGGAGCACAAGGAGCTCTCCTTGGCAAATCCCGATTTATTTGGAGCAGAGGCACAGCAGAAGTCAGTGAGCTGCTGAGAAGAAAGTCTTGCTGCCCTCGACAGCCAGTTCAGGAGAGCTCGGCAGAGACGGAGGAACTGCAGCTGCCTTTGTCTCGGGAGGATCTCCTCAGGCGCACAGTAGTGGGTGTTTCCAGCTGGCAAGGCTGAAAGGTCCTGGGAGCCGTGGGCTGGGCGCTGCCGGCACCGGCACGGTTCCTGGCGCGCCGCTGGCGCCAGGGAAGGATTCCTTGCAGCGGGGCTGAGCTCCCGTTCTCGGTGCCACCAGGCTTTCTCCGGCCACGTCCATCTTCAGGCACGAGGCGGTTCCGCTGATGGCGCGGGCGGGCTGGGCTGTGACGGCACAAAGGGGCTGAGGGCGGGCGTGAGGCAGGGCTGTGATGTCGCAGGGCCGTGCGGGCCGCGGCACTGTGACATCAGCGCGCTGTGGCTGTATAAGAGGGGCCGTCGCCGGCAGCCGCCGGCGCAGTCGCGACGGGACGTGCCGGAGCCATGGGTGACGGTGGCGTCCTGATGACGGTGCTTGTCCTGCTGCTGGCCGCCGTGGCCGTCTGGTGGGCCCTCGGCCACCGGCAACCACGGCGCCGGCGGGCAGGGACGGCAGAGAGGAGCAAGCGCCCCGGGGTCCGTCCCAGAGGCTCACGGAGGAACCGGGGAGCCCCCGTGGCTCCCAGGTGCCGCAGGCCTCGGGCGACCCCTGGCAAGCGGCCACGTGCTCCCGCGAGCCGCCCGGGCAGGCCCTGCAGCTGCGGCCCCTGCGTGGCAGTGGCCCAGGAGCTGCGGGAGCTGATGCTGCTGCTCTGGGATGGCAGCGGGACACGTGCGCCGCTCTACTCGGGGATGTGGCAGGCGCTGTGGAGAGAACTGGAGGGGCTGGTGAAGCGAGGCCACCTGCCCTGCTGTGGCTGCTCCAGCTCCTCCATCCGCCTCCATCCCTTCAAGAGGCTGCTCCCAGCAAGATTCCCCATCGCTGGGAGAGCCTCGAGGCCTGCAAGGATGGCCCAGCGGCGGAGAGCCGCCATCCCTGCAGGACCCTCAGGCTGTCAGAGAGCC
>NW_024037655.1:0-4880 GCF_015832195.1 Motacilla alba alba
AAACTCTTGCATTTCTTTTTGTGCTGCGAGACACAAAGAACAGGGTGAACGGATCAAGCTAGATCGGACGACGTTTGCTGTACTGGCACTCTTTTTCTCTATTCGAGATGTCATGAGACATGGCAATAGACGCAGAAGCCGGGGGATACAGGGCTGTCCAGAGCTCAGTGCCGCTCCCGGGTGTGTTTTGCCTGATGCAGCGCTTTCGAGCGAACTGAAACAGGCACAACCAGCAGTGTGCAAAGAAGCGGCCATTTCGCCTCCGGCAGACGGAGTGCATGGCAGCTGGCAGGAGGTGAAGAAGCAAGCTGCACAACACCAGCATTGTGTGCGCAGCTTTGGAACTGCTGGCGGGACAGTGGTTGGCCACTCACATGCCTTTTCAAGTCCCGTTAGCATTCGAATGGAAGGAGTTCTTTGAGAACTTTGCTGTGCATCTTGCCAGTGCTCCTGCAAAACTCCGTGGAAACTCTTGCACTTCTCTTTCTGCTGCGTGATGCAAAGAACATGGTGAACGCGTCAAGACAGACCGGACGACATTTGCTGCACCGGCAGACTTTTTCCCTTGGTGGGACATTATGGAAAAACTTTTGGCACAGATGTGGACAACAAGGGACGCGGAAGCCGGAGATACGGGGATGTATGGAGCTAAGTGCCGCTCCCGGGCGTCTTTTGCCCGATGCAGGCGCTTTGGAGCGCATAAGCCACCAGCACAACCAACGGTGCAAGAAGAAGCAGCTCTTTTCGCCTCCGGCAGATGGAGAGCGCAGCAGCTCTCAGGTGGTGAAGAAGCAAGCCGCACAACACCAGCATTGTGTGCACAGCTTTGGAACTGCTGGCGGGACGGTGGTTGGCCTCTCTCATGCCTTTTCAAGTCCCGTTAGCATTCGAATGGAAGGAGTTCTTTGAAAACTTTGCTGTGCATCTTGCTAGTCTTCCTGCAACACTGCATGGAAACTCTTGCATTTCTTTTTGTGCTGCGAGACGCAAAGAACAGGGTGAACGGATCAAGCTAGATCGGACGACGTTTTGCTGAACTGGCACTCTTTTTCTCTATTCGAGAAGTCATGAAAAGCTTTTGGCTAGGATATGACAAGAGACGCAGAAGCCGGGGATACAGGGCTGTCCAGAGCTCAGTGCCGCTCCCGGGTGTGTTTTGCCTGATGCAGCGCTTTCGAGCGAACTGAAACAGGCACAACCAGCAGTGTGCAAAGAAGCGGCCATTTCGCCTCCGGCAGACGGAGTGCATGGCAGCTGGCAGGAGGTGAAGAAGCAAGCCGCACAACACCAGCATTGTGTGCGCAGCTTTGGAA
Organism: Motacilla alba alba; assembly: GCF_015832195.1. Taxonomy (NCBI): domain Eukaryota; kingdom Metazoa; phylum Chordata; class Aves; order Passeriformes; family Motacillidae; genus Motacilla; species Motacilla alba. Next base: position 1,314 of record NW_024037655.1, read on the forward strand.
CTGCTGGCGGACGGTGGTTGGCCACTCACATGCCTTTTCAAGTCCCGTTAGCATTCGAAATGGAAGGAGTTCTTTGAGAACTTTGCTGTGCATCTTGCCAGTGCTCCTGCAACACTCCGTGGAAACTCTTGCACTTCTCTTTTTGCTGGAAGACGCGAGGAACGGGGTGAGCGCGTCAAGACAGATCTGACAACGTTTGCTGCGCTGGCACACTTTTTCTATCGGTGAGACATTGTAGAAAAGCTTTTGGCACGGATGTGGACAACAAGAGAAGCGGAAGCTGGAGATAGGGGGATGTCCAGAGCTAAGTGCCATATCGGGGCGTCTTTGGCCTGATGCAGCGCTTTCGAGCGCACCGCTGCCGGCACCACCAACAGTGCGCAAAGAAGCTGCTCTTTCGCCTCCGGCAGACGGAGAGCGCGGCAGCTCTCAGGTGGTGAAGGAGCAAGCCGCACAACACCAGCATTGTGTGCACAGCTTTGGAACTGCTGGGGGGACGGTGGTTGGCCCCTCGCATGCCTTTTCAAGTCCCGTTAGCATTTGAATGGAGGGAGTTCTTTGAGAACATTGCTGTGCATCTTGCTAGTCTTCCTGCAACACTCCATTGAAACTCTTGCAACTTCTCTTTGTGCTGCGAGACGCCAGGAACGGGGGGAACTCGACAAGACAGATCGGAAAACGTTTGCTGCGCTGGCACAGTTTTTCTATCAGTGAGACGTTATGGAAAAGCTTTTGGGTTAAATGCAGACGAGAAGAGACACAGAAGACAGAGATACGGAGCTGTCCTGGGCTTCCTGCCACTCCCGGGCGTCTTTTGCCCGATGCAGGTGCTACAGAGCCCACAGTGGCCGGCACAACCAACAGTGCAAGAAGAAGCAACATTTTTCGCCTCCTGCAGACAGAGTGCGTGGCAGTTTGCAGGAGGTGAAGAAGCAGGCCGTCAACACCAACATTGTGTGCACGGCTTTGGAACTGCTGGGGGACGGTAGTTGGCCTCTCTCATGCCTTTTCAAGTCACGTTAGCATTTGAATGGAAGAAGTTCTTGGAGAACTTTGCTGTGCATCTTGCTAGTCTTCCTGCAACACTGCATGGAAACTCTTGCATTTCTTTTTGTGCTGCGAGACACAAAGAACAGGGTGAACGGATCAAGCTAGATCGGACGACGTTTGCTGAACTGGCACTCTTTTTCTCTATTCGAGAAGTCATGGAAAAGCTTTTGGCTAGGATGCAGATGACAAGAGACGCAGAAGCCGGGGATACAGGGCTGTCCAGAGCTCAGTGCCGCTCCCGGGCATGTTTTGCCTGATGCAGCACTTTGGAGCGAACTGAAACAGGCGCAACCAGCAGTGTGCAAAGAAGCGGCCATTTCGCCTCTGGCAGACAGAGTGCATGGCAGCTGGCAGGAGGTGAAGGAGCAAGCCACACAACACCAGCATTGTGTGCGCAGCTTTGGAACTGCTGGGGGACGGTGGTTGGCCACTCACATGCCTTTTCAAGTCCCGTTAGCATTCGAATGGAAGGAGTTCATTGAGAACTTTGCTGTGCATCTTGCCAGTGCTCCTGCAACACTCCGTGGAAACTCTTGCACTTCTCTTTCTGCTGCGTGATGCAAAGAACATGGTGAACGCGTCAAGACAGACCGGACGACATTTGCTGCACCGGCAGACTTTTTCCCTTGGTGGGACATTATGGAAAAACTTTTGGCACAGATGTGGACAACAAGGGACGCGGAAGCCGGAGATACGGGGATGTATGGAGCTAAGTGCCGCTCCCGGGCGTCTTTTGCCCGATGCAGGCGCTTTGGAGCGCATAAGCCACCAGCACAACCAACAGTGCAAGAAGAAGCAGCTCTTTTCGCCTCCGGCAGATGGAGAGCGCAGCAGCTCTCAGGTGGTGAAGAAGCAAGCCGCACAACACCAGCATTGTGTGCACAGCTTTGGAACTGCTGGCGGACGGTGGTTGGCCTCTCTCATGCCTTTTCAAGTCCCGTTAGCATTCGAATGGAAGGAGTTCTTTGAAAACTTTGCTGTGCATCTTGCTAGTCTTCCTGCAACACTGCATGGAAACTCTTGCATTTCTTTTTGTGCTGCGAGACACAAAGAACAGGGTGAACGGATCAAGCTAGATCGGACGACGTTTGCTGAACTGGCACTCTTTTTCTCTATTCGAGATGTCATGAGACATGGCAATAGACGCAGAAGCCGGGGATACAGGGCTGTCCAGAGCTCAGTGCCGCTCCCGGGTGTGTTTTGCCTGATGCAGCGCTTTCGAGCGAACTGAAACAGGCACAACCAGCAGTGTGCAAAGAAGCGGCCATTTCGCCTCCGGCAGACGGAGTGCATGGCAGCTGGCAGGAGGTGAAGAAGCAAGCTGCACAACACCAGCATTGTGTGCGCAGCTTTGGAACTGCTGGCGGACAGTGGTTGGCCACTCACATGCCTTTTCAAGTCCCGTTAGCATTCGAATGGAAGGAGTTCTTTGAGAACTTTGCTGTGCATCTTGCCAGTGCTCCTGCAAAACTCCGTGGAAACTCTTGCACTTCTCTTTTTGCTGGAAGACGCGAGGAACGGGGTGAGCGCGTCAAGACAGATCTGACAACGTTTGCTGCGCTGGCACACTTTTTCTATCGGTGAGACATTGTAGAAAAGCTTTTGGCACGGATGTGGACAACAAGAGAAGCGGAAGCTGGAGATAGGGGGATGTCCAGAGCTAAGTGCCTATCGGGGCGTCTTTGGCCTGATGCAGCGCTTTCGAGCGCACCGCTGCCGGCACCACCAACAGTGCGCAAAGAAGCTGCTCTTTCGCCTCCGGCAGACGGAGAGCGCGGCAGCTCTCAGGTGGTGAAGGAGCAAGCCGCACAACACCAGCATTGTGTGCACAGCTTTGGAACTGCTGGGGGACGGTGGTTGGCCCCTCGCATGCCTTTTCAAGTCCCGTTAGCATTTGAATGGAGGGAGTTCTTTGAGAACATTGCTGTGCATCTTGCTAGTCTTCCTGCAACACTCCATTGAAACTCTTGCAACTTCTCTTTGTGCTGCGAGACGCCAGGAACGGGGGGAACTTGACAAGACAGATCGGAAAACGTTTGCTGCGCTGGCACAGTTTTTCTATCAGTGAGACGTTATGGAAAAGCTTTTGGGTTAAATGCAGACGAGAAGAGACACAGAAGACAGAGATACGGAGCTGTCCTGGGCTTCCTGCCACTCCCGGGCGTCTTTTGCCCGATGCAGGTGCTACAGAGCCCACAGTGGCCGGCACAACCAACAGTGCAAGAAGAAGCAACATTTTTCGCCTCCTGCAGACAGAGTGCGTGGCAGTTTGCAGGAGGTGAAGAAGCAGGCCGTCAGCACCAACATTGTGTGCACGGCTTTGGAACTGCTGGGGGACGGTAGTTGGCCTCTCTCATGCCTTTTCAAGTCACGTTAGCATTTGAATGGAAGAAGTTCTTGGAGAACTTTGCTGTGCATCTTGCTAGTCTTCCTGCAACACTGCATGGAAACTCTTGCATTTCTTTTTGTGCTGCGAGACACAAAGAACAGGGTGAACGGATCAAGCTAGATCGGACG